>NC_084882.1:37513730-37627869 GCF_023558435.1 Drosophila sulfurigaster albostrigata | reverse complement strand
ACAGAGAGTATTTTCTCCCGCTCTGAGAATCCATAGAACAAAGCTGAACATTGCTGCTGACAAGTTGGCTAGTGGAAAAGTCGTATGAGTAAGTTCACATCGACTCCAATAGATGGCGCTGCAAATGATTTTTTGTAAATCTGCTTGCTGATGATTACTGTTCGCCTGGTATTTCATCGGCTACGTCCTTATAGTTCTTCTGCAATCCGTAATCGAAAGAAGATATTTGGAAATTTGCATGCACATACACACTCACACATGCGCTTTTAAAATGTGCAACCTTCATGCAGCTATTCTGCTTGACCATGCCCACTTATCATGTCCGCCCACACTAATATCTCGGTCCGCCGCCTAGTCAAGCACACACACACAATTTGGCAGACATATATTAAAATTTTGGCAAACCAATTTTTGCCTTCAAAGATCACTTGTAATGCCTTCAAATTGTGCAGAACTGTTGAAAATAGTTGAGTAATAGATGAACTGTTGAGTAGCAATTGATTAGATTAGCTAGGCAATCTTTGTGAAGCCCTCCTGCCTAGCCACGCCCACTTATCATGTCCGCCCACACTAATATCTCGGTCCGCCGCCTAGTCAAGCACACACACACAATTTGGCAGACATATATTAAAATTTTTGGCAAGCCAATTTTTGCCTTCAAAAGATCACTTGTAATGCCTTCAAATTGTGCAGAACTGTTGAGAAATAGTTGAGTAATAGATGAACTGTTGAGTAGCAATTGATTAGATTAGCTAGGCAATCTTTGTGAAGCTCGCCTGCCAGACCACGCCCACTTATCAGGTCCACCTTAAGTGATATCTTGGTCCGCCGCCTAGTCAATCACACACACATGCATTTCACACACATTCATACAAATTTTTGGCATCGACTTTTCGCATTCGCCAGACCACGCCCACTTATCAGGTCCACCTTAAGTGATATCTTGGTCCGCCGCCTAGTCAATCACACACACATGCATTTCACACACATTCATACAAATTTTTGGCATCGACTTTTTCGCATTCGCACACATACATACGTACATATGTATGTAGATTACTGGCAATGTCTGGAGGTTAAGTAAGAAATGCTTAACTATTGAACTAGCAAGCTGCGAATTCTTTGTGAAGCCCTCCTGCCTGCCCACGTCCACTTATCAGGTCCGCCCACACTAATACACACAATTTAACAAACATGCATTCACATTTTTGGCATGCAATTTTTACACTCACTCAGTTGCAATGCCTTCGAAAAGTGAACTGATTAGTAGCAATACACACTCACACATTCACTTCTAAGCACATACATACCCACATACAAATATAGGCGAGCATGTAGATACATAGACAGACGCATACATACAAACGAAAGCAGAGCTGAGCCAACGCAGTCCTTGTCCAAACATCTAAGACGCGAGCAATTGCTGTCGTCTTCATTGTCGGTCTTCGGCTTTTGCATATAAAGCCTCGCATCGAAGCGCACGATTTGCAGGCAACTTCGGCTGTTGCTTCGTCTGCTGCTTCGTCGCTTTCGTTTCCACGTTCGGCACGCGTTCGTTTGTCGTGGGCCGTCGATGACAACGTCACCGCGTGGCTCTCGAACTCTTCCTCCCTCCCGCTCTCTATCCTTTTCGATCTGTCACTCCACGACTGTGTTTAGGCATGTGTATGTGTGTGTGTGTGTGTGTGGAGCCAGCCCAACTGATGGAAATCCAACTGCAGATGAATCAGCTTCAATATATCCATACGCCTGCGTGTGTCAGTGTCGACTAGGTGAATGTGTGTATGTGTGTGCGTGTGATGATAAATAAGTTTTTATTTTGATTTTATTCACTGTTTAGCTTTGGCATTTTTGCATGTGAACTGCTCTCTCTTGCCTTCCCTCTCAATATTTGAAATTTGCAAGCGAGCGAAACAAAATGGACATTCGCTAGCTGGTAGCTGCTAACCTATGCTGCAACTTTGCGTAGCCAAACTTCACATGCATACACAAGCCAATTAAAGCGAGCAAGTCACATAGACGCATACATACAAACGATCTGCGACTGAACAGTGTGTGTGACGTACGCTGCGCGCTGCGTTCGAGTTACTTAAGTTGCTGTTGCTTTTGTAATAGCCGAATAAAAATAATATAAATACAACTTTACAATTCTTAAAGGATTTTCTCTTGCAATCCGCAATCGAAACATAATATATGAAAATTTTGAAATTTGCACGTGTTCGCCAGGTAACGAAAACCAGGGATCCACGTTTATAATGATAAGTTATATATTAAAAGTTGCGCATTGAAAATATCTAGCTACTAACGATTTCTGCTGATTTCTGATCGTCTGGTATTTCATCGGCTGAGTTTGCACTATTGAGCCTTTCACGCCGACTTCAACTGACCAACAACAACAAATTTAGTCAGTAGAACAACAACTACAACAACATCAAAAATTACAACAACAACAACAACTACATTTGGGAAAGAGCAACAATTGTCAAGAAATCTGCCCGATGTCGCTTGCAAACCAAAACTTAGAGCAGTTGGATTACCAGGCTAACATAAAGCAGCAGCAAGCAGATGAAGTACAGAAAGTCACTTTCGACAAATGCCTACATAAGACAGAGAGTATTTTCTCCGCTCTGAGAATCCATAGAACAAAGCTGAACATTGCTGCTGACAAGTTGGCTAGTGGAAAAGTCGTATGAGTAAGTTCACATCGACTCCAATAGATGGCGCTGCAAATGATTTTTTGTAAATCTGCTTGCTGATGATTACTGTTCGCCTGGTATTTCATCGGCTACGTCCTTATAGTTCTTCTGCAATCCGTAATCGAAAGAAGATATTTGGAAATTTGCATGCACATACACACTCACACATGCGCTTTTAAAATGTGCAACCTTCATGCAGCTATTCTGCTTGACCATGCCCACTTATCATGTCCGCCCACACTAATATCTCGGTCCGCCGCCTAGTCAAGCACACACACACAATTTGGCAGACATATATTAAAATTTTTGGCAAACCAATTTTTGCCTTCAAAGATCACTTGTAATGCCTTCAAATTGTGCAGAACTGTTGAAATAGTTGAGTAATAGATGAACTGTTGAGTAGCAATTGATTAGATTAGCTAGGCAATCTTTGTGAAGCCCTCCTGCCTAGCCACGCCCACTTATCATGTCCGCCCACACTAATATCTCGGTCCGCCGCCTAGTCAAGCACACACACACAATTTGGCAGACATATATTAAAATTTTTGGCAAGCCAATTTTGCCTTCAAAGATCACTTGTAATGCCTTCAAATTGTGCAGAACTGTTGAGAAATAGTTGAGTAATAGATGAACTGTTGAGTAGCAATTGATTAGATTAGCTAGGCAATCTTTGTGAAGCTCGCCTGCCAGACCACGCCCACTTATCAGGTCCACCTTAAGTGATATCTTGGTCCGCCGCCTAGTCAATCACACACACATGCATTTCACACACATTCATACAAATTTTTGGCATCGACTTTTCGCATTCGCACACATACATACCTACATATGTATGTAGATTACTGGCAATGTCTGGAGGTTAAGTAAGAAATGCTTAACTATTGAACTAGCAAGCTGCGAATTCTTTGTGAAGCCCTCCTGCCTGCCCACGTCCACTTATCAGGTCCGCCCACACTAATACACACAATTTAACAAACATGCATTCACATTTTTGGCATGCAATTTTACACTCACTCAGTTGCAATGCCTTCGAAAAGTGAACTGATTAGTAGCAATTCATTAGAAGCATGCACATACACACTCACACATTCACTTCTAAGCACATACATACCCACATACAAATATAGGCGAGCATGTAGATACATTGACGACGCATACATACAAACGAAAGCAGAGCTGAGCCAACGCAGTCCTTGTCCAAACATCTAAGACGCGAGCAATTGCTGTCGTCTTCATTGTCGGTCTTCGGCTTTTGCATATAAAGCCTCGCATCGAAGCGCACGATTTGCAGGCAACTTCGGCTGTTGCTTCGTCTGCTGCTTCGTCGCTTTCGTTTCCACGTTCGGCACGCGTTCGTTTGTCGTGGGCCGTCGATGACAACGTCACCGCGTGGCTCTCGAACTCTTCCTCCCTCCCGCTCTCTATCCTTTTCGATCTGTCACTCCACGACTGTGTTTAGGCATGTGTGTGTGTGTGTGTGTGTGTGTGGAGCCAGCCCAACTGATGGAAATCAACTGCAGATGAATCAGCTTCAATATATCCATACGCCTGCGTGTGTCAGTGTCGACTAGGTGAATGTGTGTATGTGTGTGCGTGTGATGATAAATAAGTTTTTATTTTGATTTTATTCACTGTTTAGCTTTGGCATTTTGCATGTGAACTGCTCTCTCTTGCCTTCCCTCTCCAATATTTGAAATTTGCAAGCGAGCGAAACAAAATGGACATGCGCTAGCTGGTAGCTGCTAACCTATGCTGCAACTTTGCGTAGCCAAACTTCACATGCATACACAAGCCAATTAAAGCGAGCAAGTCACATAGACGCATACATACAAACGATCTGCGACTGAACAGTGTGTGTGACGTACGCTGCGCGCTGCGTTCGAGTTACTTAAGTTGCTGTTGCTTTTGTAATAGCCGAATAAAAATAATATAAATACAACTTTTACAATTCTTAAAGGATTTTCTCTTGCAATCCGCAATCGAAACATAATATATGAAAATTTTGAAATTTGCACGTGTTCGCCAGGTAACGAAAACCAGGGATCCACGTTTATAATGATAAGTTATATATTAAAAGTTGCGCATTGAAAATATCTAGCTACTAACGATTTCTGCTGATTTCTGATCGTCTGGTATTTCATCGGCTGAGTTTGCACTATTGAGCCTTTCACGCCGACTTCAACTGACCAACAACAACAAATTTAGTCAGTAGAACAACAACTACAACAACATCAAAAATTACAACAACAACAACAACTACATTTGGGAAAAGAGCAACAATTGTCAAGAAATCTGCCCGATGTCGCTTGCAAACCAAAACTTAGAGCAGTTGGATTACCAGGCTAACATAAAGCAGCAGCAAGCAGATGAAGTACAGAAAGTCACTTTCGACAAATGCCTACATAAGACAGAGAGTATTTTCTCCCGCTCTGAGAATCCATAGAACAAAGCTGAACATTGCTGCTGACAAGTTGGCTAGTGGAAAAGTCGTATGAGTAAGTTCACATCGACTCAATAGATGGCGCTGCAAATGATTTTTTGTAAATCTGCTTGCTGATGATTACTGTTCGCCTGGTATTTCATCGGCTACGTCCTTATAGTTCTTCTGCAATCCGTAATCGAAAGAAGATATTTGGAAATTTGCATGCACATACACACTCACACATGCGCTTTTAAAATGTGCAACCTTCATGCAGCTATTCTGCTTGACCTGCCCACTTATCATGTCCGCCCACACTAATATCTCGGTCCGCCGCCTAGTCAAGCACACACACACAATTTGGCAGACATATATTAAAATTTTTGGCAAACCAATTTTTGCCTTCAAAGATCACTTGTAATGCCTTCAAATTGTGCAGAACTGTTGAGAAATAGTTGAGTAATAGATGAACTGTTGAGTAGCAATTGATTAGATTAGCTAGGCAATCTTTGTGAAGCCCTCCTGCCTAGCCACGCCCACTTATCATGTCCGCCCACACTAATATCTCGGTCCGCCGCCTAGTCAAGCACACACACACAATTTGGCAGACATATATTAAAATTTTTGGCAAGCCAATTTTTGCCTTCAAAGATCACTTGTAATGCCTTCAAATTGTGCAGAACTGTTGAGAAATAGTTGAGTAATAGATGAACTGTTGAGTAGCAATTGATTAGATTAGCTAGGCAATCTTTGTGAAGCTCGCCTGCCAGACCACGCCCACTTATCAGGTCCACCTTAAGTGATATCTTGGTCCGCCGCCTAGTCAATCACACACACATGCATTTCACACACATTCATACAAATTTTTGGCATCGACTTTTTCGCATTCGCCAGACCACGCCCACTTATCAGGTCCACCTTAAGTGATATCTTGGTCCGCCGCCTAGTCAATCACACACACATGCATTTCACACACATTCATACAAATTTTGGCATCGACTTTTCGCATTCGCACACATACATACGTACATATGTATGTAGATTACTGGCAATGTCTGGAGGTTAAGTAAGAAATGCTTAACTATTGAACTAGCAAGCTGCGAATTCTTTGTGAAGCCCTCCTGCCTGCCCACGTCCACTTATCAGGTCCGCCCACACTAATACACACAATTTAACAAACATGCATTCACATTTTTGGCATGCAATTTTACACTCACTCAGTTGCAATGCCTTCGAAAAGTGAACTGATTAGTAGCAATTCATTAGAAGCATGCACATACACACTCACACATTCACTTCTAATCACATACATACCCACATACAAATATAGGCGAGCATGTAGATACATAGACAGACGCATACATACAAACGAAAGCAGAGCTGAGCCAACGCAGTCCTTGTCCAAACATCTAAGACGCGAGCAATTGCTGTCGTCTTCATTGTCGGTCTTCGGCTTTTGCATATAAAGCCTCGCATCGAAGCGCACGATTTGCAGGCAACTTCGGCTGTTGCTTCGTCTGCTGCTTCGTCGCTTTCGTTTCCACGTTCGGCACGCGTTCGTTTGTCGTGGGCCGTCGATGACAACGTCACCGCGTGGCTCTCGAACTCTTCCTCCCTCCGCTCTCTATCCTTTTCGATCTGTCACTCCACGACTGTGTTTAGGCATGTGTATGTGTGTGTGTGTGTGTGTGTGAGCCAGCCCAACTGATGGAAATCAACTGCAGATGAATCAGCTTCAATATATCCATACGCCTGCGTGTGTCAGTGTCGACTAGGTGAATGTGTGTATGTGTGTGCGTGTGATGATAAATAAGTTTTATTTTGATTTTATTCACTGTTTAGCTTTGGCATTTTTGCATGTGAACTGCTCTCTCTTGCCTTCCCTCTCCAATATTTGAAATTTGCAAGCGAGCGAAACAAAATGGACATGCGCTAGCTGGTAGCTGCTAACCTATGCTGCAACTTTGCGTAGCCAAACTTCACATGCATACACAAGCCAATTAAAGCGAGCAAGTCACATAGACGCATACATACAAACGATCTGCGACTGAACAGTGTGTGTGACGTACGCTGCGCGCTGCGTTCGAGTTACTTAAGTTGCTGTTGCTTTTGTAATAGCCGAATAAAAATAATATAAATACAACTTTTACAATTCTTAAAGGATTTTCTCTTGCAATCCGCAATCGAAACATAATATATGAAAATTTTGAAATTTGCACGTGTTCGCCAGGTAACGAAAACCAGGGATCCACGTTTATAATGATAAGTTATATATTAAAAGTTGCGCATTGAAAATATCTAGCTACTAACGATTTCTGCTGATTTCTGATCGTCTGGTATTTCATCGGCTGAGTTTGCACTATTGAGCCTTTCACGCCGACTTCAACTGACCAACAACAACAAATTTAGTCAGTAGAACAACAACTACAACAACATCAAAAATTACAACAACAACAACAACTACATTTGGGAAAGAGCAACAATTGTCAAGAAATCTGCCCGATGTCGCTTGCAAACCAAAACTTAGAGCAGTTGGATTACCAGGCTAACATAAAGCAGCAGCAAGCAGATGAAGTACAGAAAGTCACTTTCGACAAATGCCTACATAAGACAGAGAGTATTTTCTCCCGCTCTGAGAATCCATAGAACAAAGCTGAACATTGCTGCTGACAAGTTGGCTAGTGGAAAAGTCGTATGAGTAAGTTCACATCGACTCAATAGATGGCGCTGCAAATGATTTTTTGTAAATCTGCTTGCTGATGATTACTGTTCGCCTGGTATTTCATCGGCTACGTCCTTATAGTTCTTCTGCAATCCGTAATCGAAAGAAGATATTTGGAAATTTGCATGCACATACACACTCACACATGCGCTTTTAAAATGTGCAACCTTCATGCAGCTATTCTGCTTGACCATGCCCACTTATCATGTCCGCCCACACTAATATCTCGGTCCGCCGCCTAGTCAAGCACACACACACAATTTGGCAGACATATATTAAAATTTTTGGCAAACCAATTTTTGCCTTCAAAGATCACTTGTAATGCCTTCAAATTGTGCAGAACTGTTGAGAAATAGTTGAGTAATAGATGAACTGTTGAGTAGCAATTGATTAGATTAGCTAGGCAATCTTTGTGAAGCCCTCCTGCCTAGCCACGCCCACTTATCATGTCCGCCCACACTAATATCTCGGTCCGCCGCCTAGTCAAGCACACACACACAATTTGGCAGACATATATTAAAATTTTTGGCAAGCCAATTTTTGCCTTCAAAGATCACTTGTAATGCCTTCAAATTGTGCAGAACTGTTGAGAAATAGTTGAGTAATAGATGAACTGTTGAGTAGCAATTGATTAGATTAGCTAGGCAATCTTTGTGAAGCTCGCCTGCCAGACCACGCCCACTTATCAGGTCCACCTTAAGTGATATCTTGGTCCGCCGCCTAGTCAATCACACACACATGCATTTCACACACATTCATACAAATTTTTGGCATCGACTTTTCGCATTCGCCAGACCACGCCCACTTATCAGGTCCACCTTAAGTGATATCTTGGTCCGCCGCCTAGTCAATCACACACACATGCATTTCACACACATTCATACAAATTTTGGCATCGACTTTTTCGCATTCGCACACATACATACGTACATATGTATGTAGATTACTGGCAATGTCTGGAGGTTAAGTAAGAAATGCTTAACTATTGAACTAGCAAGCTGCGAATTCTTTGTGAAGCCCTCCTGCCTGCCCACGTCCACTTATCAGGTCCGCCCACACTAATACACACAATTTAACAAACATGCATTCACATTTTTGGCATGCAATTTTACACTCACTCAGTTGCAATGCCTTCGAAAAGTGAACTGATTAGTAGCAATTCATTAGAAGCATGCACATACACACTCACACATTCACTTCTAATCACATACATACCCACATACAAATATAGGCGAGCATGTAGATACATAGACAGACGCATACATACAAACGAAAGCAGAGCTGAGCCAACGCAGTCCTTGTCCAAACATCTAAGACGCGAGCAATTGCTGTCGTCTTCATTGTCGGTCTTCGGCTTTTGCATATAAAGCCTCGCATCGAAGCGCACGATTTGCAGGCAACTTCGGCTGTTGCTTCGTCTGCTGCTTCGTCGCTTTCGTTTCCACGTTCGGCACGCGTTCGTTTGTCGTGGGCCGTCGATGACAACGTCACCGCGTGGCTCTCGAACTCTTCCTCCCTCCCGCTCTCTATCCTTTTCGATCTGTCACTCCACGACTGTGTTTAGGCATGTGTATGTGTGTGTGTGTGTGTGTGGAGCCAGCCCAACTGATGGAAATCCAACTGCAGATGAATCAGCTTCAATATATCCATACGCCTGCGTGTGTCAGTGTCGACTAGGTGAATGTGTGTATGTGTGTGCGTGTGATGATAAATAAGTTTTTATTTTGATTTTATTCACTGTTTAGCTTTGGCATTTTGCATGTGAACTGCTCTCTCTTGCCTTCCCTCTCCAATATTTGAAATTTGCAAGCGAGCGAAACAAAATGGACATGCGCTAGCTGGTAGCTGCTAACCTATGCTGCAACTTTGCGTAGCCAAACTTCACATGCATACACAAGCCAATTAAAGCGAGCAAGTCACATAGACGCATACATACAAAC
Source organism: Drosophila sulfurigaster albostrigata (assembly GCF_023558435.1). Taxonomy (NCBI): domain Eukaryota; kingdom Metazoa; phylum Arthropoda; class Insecta; order Diptera; family Drosophilidae; genus Drosophila; species Drosophila sulfurigaster. Next base: position 37,618,092 of record NC_084882.1, on the reverse strand, counting down.
GATCTGCGACTGAACAGTGTGTGTGACGTACGCTGCGCGCTGCGTTCGAGTTACTTAAGTTGCTGTTGCTTTTGTAATAGCCGAATAAAAAATAATATAAATACAACTTTTACAATTCTTAAAGGATTTTCTCTTGCAATCCGCAATCGAAACATAATATATGAAAATTTTGAAATTTGCACGTGTTCGCCAGGTAACGAAAACCAGGGATCCACGTTTATAATGATAAGTTATATATTAAAAGTTGCGCATTGAAAATATCTAGCTACTAACGATTTCTGCTGATTTCTGATCGTCTGGTATTTCATCGGCTGAGTTTGCACTATTGAGCCTTTCACGCCGACTTCAACTGACCAACAACAACAAATTTAGTCAGTAGAACAACAACTACAACAACATCAAAAATTACAACAACAACAACAACTACATTTGGGAAAGAGCAACAATTGTCAAGAAATCTGCCCGATGTCGCTTGCAAACCAAAACTTAGAGCAGTTGGATTACCAGGCTAACATAAAGCAGCAGCAAGCAGATGAAGTACAGAAAGTCACTTTCGACAAATGCCTACATAAGACAGAGAGTATTTTCTCCCGCTCTGAGAATCCATAGAACAAAGCTGAACATTGCTGCTGACAAGTTGGCTAGTGGAAAAGTCGTATGAGTAAGTTCACATCGACTCAATAGATGGCGCTGCAAATGATTTTTTGTAAATCTGCTTGCTGATGATTACTGTTCGCCTGGTATTTCATCGGCTACGTCCTTATAGTTCTTCTGCAATCCGTAATCGAAAGAAGATATTTGGAAATTTGCATGCACATACACACTCACACATGCGCTTTTAAAATGTGCAACCTTCATGCAGCTATTCTGCTTGACCATGCCCACTTATCATGTCCGCCCACACTAATATCTCGGTCCGCCGCCTAGTCAAGCACACACACACAATTTGGCAGACATATATTAAAATTTTTGGCAAACCAATTTTTGCCTTCAAAGATCACTTGTAATGCCTTCAAATTGTGCAGAACTGTTGAGAAATAGTTGAGTAATAGATGAACTGTTGAGTAGCAATTGATTAGATTAGCTAGGCAATCTTTGTGAAGCTCGCCTGCCAGACCACGCCCACTTATCAGGTCCACCTTAAGTGATATCTTGGTCCGCCGCCTAGTCAATCACACACACATGCATTTCACACACATTCATACAAATTTTGGCATCGACTTTTCGCATTCGCACACATACATACGTACATATGTATGTAGATTACTGGCAATGTCTGGAGGTTAAGTAAGAAATGCTTAACTATTGAACTAGCAAGCTGCGAATTCTTTGTGAAGCCCTCCTGCCTGCCCACGTCCACTTATCAGGTCCGCCCACACTAATACACACAATTTAACAAACATGCATTCACATTTTTGGCATGCAATTTTACACTCACTCAGTTGCAATGCCTTCGAAAAGTGAACTGATTAGTAGCAATTCATTAGAAGCATGCACATACACACTCACACATTCACTTCTAAGCACATACATACCCACATACAAATATAGGCGAGCATGTAGATACATAGACAGACGCATACATACAAACGAAAGCAGAGCTGAGCCAACGCAGTCCTTGTCCAAACATCTAAGACGCGAGCAATTGCTGTCGTCTTCATTGTCGGTCTTCGGCTTTTGCATATAAAGCCTCGCATCGAAGCGCACGATTTGCAGGCAACTTCGGCTGTTGCTTCGTCTGCTGCTTCGTCGCTTTCGTTTCCACGTTCGGCACGCGTTCGTTTGTCGTGGGCCGTCGATGACAACGTCACCGCGTGGCTCTCGAACTCTTCCTCCCTCCCGCTCTCTATCCTTTTCGATCTGTCACTCCACGACTGTGTTTAGGCATGTGTATGTGTGTGTGTGTGTGTGTGGAGCCAGCCCAACTGATGGAAATCAACTGCAGATGAATCAGCTTCAATATATCCATACGCCTGCGTGTGTCAGTGTCGACTAGGTGAATGTGTGTATGTGTGTGCGTGTGATGATAAATAAGTTTTTATTTTGATTTTATTCACTGTTTAGCTTTGGCATTTTGCATGTGAACTGCTCTCTCTTGCCTTCCCTCTCAATATTTGAAATTTGCAAGCGAGCGAAACAAAATGGACATGCGCTAGCTGGTAGCTGCTAACCTATGCTGCAACTTTGCGTAGCCAAACTTCACATGCATACACAAGCCAATTAAAGCGAGCAAGTCACATAGACGCATACATACAAACGATCTGCGACTGAACAGTGTGTGTGACGTACGCTGCGCGCTGCGTTCGAGTTACTTAAGTTGCTGTTGCTTTTGTAATAGCCGAATAAAAATAATATAAATACAACTTTTACAATTCTTAAAGGATTTTCTCTTGCAATCCGCAATCGAAACATAATATATGAAAATTTTGAAATTTGCACGTGTTCGCCAGGTAACGAAAACCAGGGATCCACGTTTATAATTATAAGTTATATATTAAAAGTTGCGCATTGAAAATATCTAGCTACTAACGATTTCTGCTGATTTCTGATCGTCTGGTATTTCATCGGCTGAGTTTGCACTATTGAGCCTTTCACGCCGACTTCAACTGACCAACAACAACAAATTTAGTCAGTAGAACAACAACTACAACAACATCAAAATTACAACAACAACAACAACTACATTTGGGAAAGAGCAACAATTGTCAAGAAATCTGCCCGATGTCGCTTGCAAACCAAAACTTAGAGCAGTTGGATTACCAGGCTAACATAAAGCAGCAGCAAGCAGATGAAGTACAGAAAGTCACTTTCGACAAATGCCTACATAAGACAGAGAGTATTTTCTCCCGCTCTGAGAATCCATAGAACAAAGCTGAACATTGCTGCTGACAAGTTGGCTAGTGGAAAAGTCGTATGAGTAAGTTCACATCGACTCAATAGATGGCGCTGCAAATGATTTTTTGTAAATCTGCTTGCTGATGATTACTGTTCGCCTGGTATTTCATCGGCTACGTCCTTATAGTTCTTCTGCAATCCGTAATCGAAAGAAGATATTTGGAAATTTGCATGCACATACACACTCACACATGCGCTTTTAAAATGTGCAACCTTCATGCAGCTATTCTGCTTGACCATGCCCACTTATCATGTCCGCCCACACTAATATCTCGGTCCGCCGCCTAGTCAAGCACACACACACAATTTGGCAGACATATATTAAAATTTTTGGCAAACCAATTTTTGCCTTCAAAGATCACTTGTAATGCCTTCAAATTGTGCAGAACTGTTGAGAAATAGTTGAGTAATAGATGAACTGTTGAGTAGCAATTGATTAGATTAGCTAGGCAATCTTTGTGAAGCCCTCCTGCCTAGCCACGCCCACTTATCATGTCCGCCCACACTAATATCTCGGTCCGCCGCCTAGTCAAGCACACACACACAATTTGGCAGACATATATTAAAATTTTTGGCAAGCCAATTTTTGCCTTCAAAGATCACTTGTAATGCCTTCAAATTGTGCAGAACTGTTGAGAAATAGTTGAGTAATAGATGAACTGTTGAGTAGCAATTGATTAGATTAGCTAGGCAATCTTTGTGAAGCTCGCCTGCCAGACCACGCCCACTTATCAGGTCCACCTTAAGTGATATCTTGGTCCGCCGCCTAGTCAATCACACACACATGCATTTCACACACATTCATACAAATTTTTGGCATCGACTTTTCGCATTCGCCAGACCACGCCCACTTATCAGGTCCACCTTAAGTGATATCTTGGTCCGCCGCCTAGTCAATCACACACACATGCATTTCACACACATTCATACAAATTTTTGGCATCGACTTTTCGCATTCGCACACATACATACGTACATATGTATGTAGATTACTGGCAATGTCTGGAGGTTAAGTAAGAAATGCTTAACTATTGAACTAGCAAGCTGCGAATTCTTTGTGAAGCCCTCCTGCCTGCCCACGTCCACTTATCAGGTCCGCCCACACTAATACACACAATTTAACAAACATGCATTCACATTTTTGGCATGCAATTTTACACTCACTCAGTTGCAATGCCTTCGAAAAGTGAACTGATTAGTAGCAATTCATTAGAAGCATGCACATACACACTCACACATTCACTTCTAAGCACATACATACCCACATACAAATATAGGCGAGCATGTAGATACATTGACAGACGCATACATACAAACGAAAGCAGAGCTGAGCCAACGCAGTCCTTGTCCAAACATCTAAGACGCGAGCAATTGCTGTCGTCTTCATTGTCGGTCTTCGGCTTTTGCATATAAAGCCTCGCATCGAAGCGCACGATTTGCAGGCAACTTCGGCTGTTGCTTCGTCTGCTGCTTCGTCGCTTTCGTTTCCACGTTCGGCACGCGTTCGTTTGTCGTGGGCCGTCGATGACAACGTCACCGCGTGGCTCTCGAACTCTTCCTCCCTCCCGCTCTCTATCCTTTTCGATCTGTCACTCCACGACTGTGTTTAGGCATGTGTATGTGTGTGTGTGTGTGTGTGGAGCCAGCCCAACTGATGGAAATCCAACTGCAGATGAATCAGCTTCAATATATCCATACGCCTGCGTGTGTCAGTGTCGACTAGGTGAATGTGTGTATGTGTGTGCGTGTGATGATAAATAAGTTTTTATTTTGATTTTATTCACTGTTTAGCTTTGGCATTTTTGCATGTGAACTGCTCTCTCTTGCCTTCCCTCTCCAATATTTGAAATTTGCAAGCGAGCGAAACAAAATGGACATGCGCTAGCTGGTAGCTGCTAACCTATGCTGCAACTTTGCGTAGCCAAACTTCACATGCATACACAAGCCAATTAAAGCGAGCAAGTCACATAGACGCATACATACAAACGATCTGCGACTGAACAGTGTGTGTGACGTACGCTGCGCGCTGCGTTCGAGTTACTTAAGTTGCTGTTGCTTTTGTAATAGCCGAATAAAAATAATATAAATACAACTTTTACAATTCTTAAAGGATTTTCTCTTGCAATCCGCAATCGAAACATAATATATGAAAATTTTGAAATTTGCACGTGTTCGCCAGGTAACGAAAACCAGGGATCCACGTTTATAATGATAAGTTATATATTAAAAGTTGCGCATTGAAAATATCTAGCTACTAACGATTTCTGCTGATTTCTGATCGTCTGGTATTTCATCGGCTGAGTTTGCACTATTGAGCCTTTCACGCCGACTTCAACTGACCAACAACAACAAATTTAGTCAGTAGAACAACAACTACAACAACATCAAAAATTACAACAACAACAACAACTACATTTGGGAAAGAGCAACAATTGTCAAGAAATCTGCCCGATGTCGCTTGCAAACCAAAACTTAGAGCAGTTGGATTACCAGGCTAACATAAAGCAGCAGCAAGCAGATGAAGTACAGAAAGTCACTTTCGACAAATGCCTACATAAGACAGAGAGTATTTTCTCCCGCTCTGAGAATCCATAGAACAAAGCTGAACATTGCTGCTGACAAGTTGGCTAGTGGAAAAGTCGTATGAGTAAGTTCACATCGACTCCAATAGATGGCGCTGCAAATGATTTTTTGTAAATCTGCTTGCTGATGATTACTGTTCGCCTGGTATTTCATCGGCTACGTCCTTATAGTTCTTCTGCAATCCGTAATCGAAAGAAGATATTTGGAAATTTGCATGCACATACACACTCACACATGCGCTTTTAAAATGTGCAACCTTCATGCAGCTATTCTGCTTGACCATGCCCACTTATCATGTCCGCCCACACTAATATCTCGGTCCGCCGCCTAGTCAAGCACACACACACAATTTGGCAGACATATATTAAAATTTTGGCAAACCAATTTTTGCCTTCAAAGATCACTTGTAATGCCTTCAAATTGTGCAGAACTGTTGAGAAATAGTTGAGTAATAGATGAACTGTTGAGTAGCAATTGATTAGATTAGCTAGGCAATCTTTGTGAAGCCCTCCTGCCTAGCCACGCCCACTTATCATGTCCGCCCACACTAATATCTCGGTCCGCCGCCTAGTCAAGCACACACACACAATTTGGCAGACATATATTAAAATTTTTGGCAAGCCAATTTTTGCCTTCAAAGATCACTTGTAATGCCTTCAAATTGTGCAGAACTGTTGAGAAATAGTTGAGTAATAGATGAACTGTTGAGTAGCAATTGATTAGATTAGCTAGGCAATCTTTGTGAAGCTCGCCTGCCAGACCACGCCCACTTATCAGGTCCACCTTAAGTGATATCTTGGTCCGCCGCCTAGTCAATCACACACACATGCATTTCACACACATTCATACAAATTTTTGGCATCGACTTTTCGCATTCGCCAGACCACGCCCACTTATCAGGTCCACCTTAAGTGATATCTTGGTCCGCCGCCTAGTCAATCACACACACATGCATTTCACACACATTCATACAAATTTTTGGCATCGACTTTTTCGCATTCGCACACATACATACGTACATATGTATGTAGATTACTGGCAATGTCTGGAGGTTAAGTAAGAAATGCTTAACTATTGAACTAGCAAGCTGCGAATTCTTTGTGAAGCCCTCCTGCCTGCCCTGGCTAGTGGAAAAGTCGTATGAGTAAGTTCACATCGACTCCAATAGATGGCGCTGCAAATGATTTTTTGTAAATCTGCTTGCTGATGATTACTGTTCGCCTGGTATTTCATCGGCTACGTCCTTATAGTTCTTCTGCAATCCGTAATCGAAAGAAGATATTTGGAAATTTGCATGCACATACACACTCACACATGCGCTTTTAAAATGTGCAACCTTCATGCAGCTATTCTGCTTGACCATGCCCACTTATCATGTCCGCCCACACTAATATCTCGGTCCGCCGCCTAGTCAAGCACACACACACAATTTGGCAGACATATATTAAAATTTTGGCAAACCAATTTTTGCCTTCAAAGATCACTTGTAATGCCTTCAAATTGTGCAGAACTGTTGAGAAATAGTTGAGTAATAGATGAACTGTTGAGTAGCAATTGATTAGATTAGCTAGGCAATCTTTGTGAAGCCCTCCTGCCTAGCCACGCCCACTTATCATGTCCGCCCACACTAATATCTCGGTCCGCCGCCTAGTCAAGCACACACACACAATTTGGCAGACATATATTAAAATTTTTGGCAAGCCAATTTTGCCTTCAAAGATCACTTGTAATGCCTTCAAATTGTGCAGAACTGTTGAGAAATAGTTGAGTAATAGATGAACTGTTGAGTAGCAATTGATTAGATTAGCTAGGCAATCTTTGTGAAGCTCGCCTGCCAGACCACGCCCACTTATCAGATCCACCTTAAGTGATATCTTGGTCCGCCGCCTAGTCAATCACACACACATGCATTTCACACACATTCATACAAATTTTTGGCATCGACTTTTTCGCATTCGCCAGACCACGCCCACTTATCAGGTCCACCTTAAGTGATATCTTGGTCCGCCGCCTAGTCAATCACACACACATGCATTTCACACACATTCATACAAATTTTTGGCATCGACTTTTCGCATTCGCACACATACATACGTACATATGTATGTAGATTACTGGCAATGTCTGGAGGTTAAGTAAGAAATGCTTAACTATTGAACTAGCAAGCTGCGAATTCTTTGTGAAGCCCTCCTGCCTGCCCACGTCCACTTATCAGGTCCGCCCACACTAATACACACAATTTAACAAACATGCATTCACATTTTTGGCATGCAATTTTTACACTCACTCAGTTGCAATGCCTTCGAAAAGTGAACTGATTAGTAGCAATTCATTAGAAGCATGCACATACACACTCACACATTCACTTCTAAGCACATACATACCCACATACAAATATAGGCGAGCATGTAGATACATTGACAGACGCATACATACAAACGAAAGCAGAGCTGAGCCAACGCAGTCCTTGTCCAAACATCTAAGACGCGAGCAATTGCTGTCGTCTTCATTGTCGGTCTTCGGCTTTTGCATATAAAGCCTCGCATCGAAGCGCACGATTTGCAGGCAACTTCGGCTGTTGCTTCGTCTGCTGCTTCGTCGCTTTCGTTTCCACGTTCGGCACGCGTTCGTTTGTCGTGGGCCGTCGATGACAACGTCACCGCGTGGCTCTCGAACTCTTCCTCCCTCCGCTCTCTATCCTTTTCGATCTGTCACTCCACGACTGTGTTTAGGCATGTGTATGTGTGTGTGTGTGTGTGTGTGTGTGGAGCCAGCCCAACTGATGGAAATCCAACTGCAGATGAATCAGCTTCAATATATCCATACGCCTGCGTGTGTCAGTGTCGACTAGGTGAATGTGTGTATGTGTGTGCGTGTGATGATAAATAAGTTTTATTTTGATTTTATTCACTGTTTAGCTTTGGCATTTTTGCATGTGAACTGCTCTCTCTTGCCTTCCCTCTCAATATTTGAAATTTGCAAGCGAGCGAAACAAAATGGACATGCGCTAGCTGGTAGCTGCTAACCTATGCTGCAACTTTGCGTAGCCAAACTTCACATGCATACACAAGCCAATTAAAGCGAGCAAGTCACATAGACGCATACATACAAACGATCTGCGACTGAACAGTGTGTGTGACGTACGCTGCGCGCTGCGTTCGAGTTACTTAAGTTGCTGTTGCTTTTGTAATAGCCGAATAAAAAATAATATAAATACAACTTTTACAATTCTTAAAGGATTTTCTCTTGCAATCCGCAATCGAAACATAATATATGAAAATTTTGAAATTTGCACGTGTTCGCCAGGTAACGAAAACCAGGGATCCACGTTTATAATGATAAGTTATATATTAAAAGTTGCGCATTGAAAATATCTAGCTACTAACGATTTCTGCTGATTTCTGATCGTCTGGTATTTCATCGGCTGAGTTTGCACTATTGAGCCTTTCACGCCGACTTCAACTGACCAACAACAACAAATTTAGTCAGTAGAACAACAACTACAACAACATCAAAATTACAACAACAACAACAACTACATTTGGGAAAGAGCAACAATTGTCAAGAAATCTGCCCGATGTCGCTTGCAAACCAAAACTTAGAGCAGTTGGATTACCAGGCTAACATAAAGCAGCAGCAAGCAGATGAAGTACAGAAAGTCACTTTCGACAAATGCCTACATAAGACAGAGAGTATTTTCTCCCGCTCTGAGAATCCATAGAACAAAGCTGAACATTGCTGCTGACAAGTTGGCTAGTGGAAAAGTCGTATGAGTAAGTTCACATCGACTCAATAGATGGCGCTGCAAATGATTTTTTGTAAATCTGCTTGCTGATGATTACTGTTCGCCTGGTATTTCATCGGCTACGTCCTTATAGTTCTTCTGCAATCCGTAATCGAAAGAAGATATTTGGAAATTTGCATGCACATACACACTCACACATGCGCTTTTAAAATGTGCAACCTTCATGCAGCTATTCTGCTTGACCATGCCCACTTATCATGTCCGCCCACACTAATATCTCGGTCCGCCGCCTAGTCAAGCACACACACACAATTTGGCAGACATATATTAAAATTTTGGCAAACCAATTTTTGCCTTCAAAGATCACTTGTAATGCCTTCAAATTGTGCAGAACTGTTGAGAAATAGTTGAGTAATAGATGAACTGTTGAGTAGCAATTGATTAGATTAGCTAGGCAATCTTTGTGAAGCCCTCCTGCCTAGCCACGCCCACTTATCATGTCCGCCCACACTAATATCTCGGTCCGCCGCCTAGTCAAGCACACACACACAATTTGGCAGACATATATTAAAATTTTTGGCAAGCCAATTTTTGCCTTCAAAGATCACTTGTAATGCCTTCAAATTGTGCAGAACTGTTGAGAAATAGTTGAGTAATAGATGAACTGTTGAGTAGCAATTGATTAGATTAGCTAGGCAATCTTTGTGAAGCTCGCCTGCCAGACCACGCCCACTTATCAGGTCCACCTTAAGTGATATCTTGGTCCGCCGCCTAGTCAATCACACACACATGCATTTCACACACATTCATACAAATTTTTGGCATCGACTTTTTCGCATTCGCCAGACCACGCCCACTTATCAGGTCCACCTTAAGTGATATCTTGGTCCGCCGCCTAGTCAATCACACACACATGCATTTCACACACATTCATACAAATTTTTGGCATCGACTTTTTCGCATTCGCACACATACATACGTACATATGTATGTAGATTACTGGCAATGTCTGGAGGTTAAGTAAGAAATGCTTAACTATTGAACTAGCAAGCTGCGAATTCTTTGTGAAGCCCTCCTGCCTGCCCTGGCTAGTGGAAAAGTCGTATGAGTAAGTTCACATCGACTCCAATAGATGGCGCTGCAAATGATTTTTTGTAAATCTGCTTGCTGATGATTACTGTTCGCCTGGTATTTCATCGGCTACGTCCTTATAGTTCTTCTGCAATCCGTAATCGAAAGAAGATATTTGGAAATTTGCATGCACATACACACTCACACATGCGCTTTTAAAATGTGCAACCTTCATGCAGCTATTCTGCTTGACCATGCCCACTTATCATGTCCGCCCACACTAATATCTCGGTCCGCCGCCTAGTCAAGCACACACACACAATTTGGCAGACATATATTAAAATTTTTGGCAAACCAATTTTTGCCTTCAAAGATCACTTGTAATGCCTTCAAATTGTGCAGAACTGTTGAGAAATAGTTGAGTAATAGATGAACTGTTGAGTAGCAATTGATTAGATTAGCTAGGCAATCTTTGTGAAGCCCTCCTGCCTAGCCACGCCCACTTATCATGTCCGCCCACACTAATATCTCGGTCCGCCGCCTAGTCAAGCACACACACACAATTTGGCAGACATATATTAAAATTTTTGGCAAGCCAATTTTTTGCCTTCAAAGATCACTTGTAATGCCTTCAAATTGTGCAGAACTGTTGAGAAATAGTTGAGTAATAGATGAACTGTTGAGTAGCAATTGATTAGATTAGCTAGGCAATCTTTGTGAAGCTCGCCTGCCAGACCACGCCCACTTATCAGGTCCACCTTAAGTGATATCTTGGTCCGCCGCCTAGTCAATCACACACACATGCATTTCACACACATTCATACAAATTTTTGGCATCGACTTTTCGCATTCGCCAGACCACGCCCACTTATCAGGTCCACCTTAAGTGATATCTTGGTCCGCCGCCTAGTCAATCACACACACATGCATTTCACACACATTCATACAAATTTTTGGCATCGACTTTTTCGCATTCGCACACATACATACGTACATATGTATGTAGATTACTGGCAATGTCTGGAGGTTAAGTAAGAAATGCTTAACTATTGAACTAGCAAGCTGCGAATTCTTTGTGAAGCCCTCCTGCCTGCCCACGTCCACTTATCAGGTCCGCCCACACTAATACACACAATTTAACAAACATGCATTCACATTTTTGGCATGCAATTTTTACACTCACTCAGTTGCAATGCCTTCGAAAAGTGAACTGATTAGTAGCAATTCATTAGAAGCATGCACATACACACTCACACATTCACTTCTAAGCACATACATACCCACATACAAATATAGGCGAGCATGTAGATACATTGACAGACGCATACATACAAACGAAAGCAGAGCTGAGCCAACGCAGTCCTTGTCCAAACATCTAAGACGCGAGCAATTGCTGTCGTCTTCATTGTCGGTCTTCGGCTTTTGCATATAAAGCCTCGCATCGAAGCGCACGATTTGCAGGCAACTTCGGCTGTTGCTTCGTCTGCTGCTTCGTCGCTTTCGTTTCCACGTTCGGCACGCGTTCGTTTGTCGTGGGCCGTCGATGACAACGTCACCGCGTGGCTCTCGAACTCTTCCTCCCTCCCGCTCTCTATCCTTTTCGATCTGTCACTCCACGACTGTGTTTAGGCATGTGTATGTGTGTGTGTGTGTGTGTGTGTGTGGAGCCAGCCCAACTGATGGAAATCCAACTGCAGATGAATCAGCTTCAATATATCCATACGCCTGCGTGTGTCAGTGTCGACTAGGTGAATGTGTGTATGTGTGTGCGTGTGATGATAAATAAGTTTTATTTTGATTTTATTCACTGTTTAGCTTTGGCATTTTGCATGTGAACTGCTCTCTCTTGCCTTCCCTCTCCAATATTTGAAATTTGCAAGCGAGCGAAACAAAATGGACATGCGCTAGCTGGTAGCTGCTAACCTATGCTGCAACTTTGCGTAGCCAAACTTCACATGCATACACAAGCCAATTAAAGCGAGCAAGTCACATAGACGCATACATACAAACGATCTGCGACTGAACAGTGTGTGTGACGTACGCTGCGCGCTGCGTTCGAGTTACTTAAGTTGCTGTTGCTTTTGTAATAGCCGAATAAAAATAATATAAATACAACTTTTACAATTCTTAAAGGATTTTCTCTTGCAATCCGCAATCGAAACATAATATATGAAAATTTTGAAATTTGCACGTGTTCGCCAGGTAACGAAAACCAGGGATCCACGTTTATAATGATAAGTTATATATTAAAAGTTGCGCATTGAAAATATCTAGCTACTAACGATTTCTGCTGATTTCTGATCGTCTGGTATTTCATCGGCTGAGTTTGCACTATTGAGCCTTTCACGCCGACTTCAACTGACCAACAACAACAAATTTAGTCAGTAGAACAACAACTACAACAACATCAAAAATTACAACAACAACAACAACTACATTTGGGAAAGAGCAACAATTGTCAAGAAATCTGCCCGATGTCGCTTGCAAACCAAAACTTAGAGCAGTTGGATTACCAGGCTAACATAAAGCAGCAGCAAGCAGATGAAGTACAGAAAGTCACTTTCGACAAATGCCTACATAAGACAGAGAGTATTTTCTCCCGCTCTGAGAATCCATAGAACAAAGCTGAACATTGCTGCTGACAAGTTGGCTAGTGGAAAAGTCGTATGAGTAAGTTCACATCGACTCCAATAGATGGCGCTGCAAATGATTTTTTGTAAATCTGCTTGCTGATGATTACTGTTCGCCTGGTATTTCATCGGCTACGTCCTTATAGTTCTTCTGCAATCCGTAATCGAAAGAAGATATTTGGAAATTTGCATGCACATACACACTCACACATGCGCTTTTAAAATGTGCAACCTTCATGCAGCTATTCTGCTTGACCATGCCCACTTATCATGTCCGCCCACACTAATATCTCGGTCCGCCGCCTAGTCAAGCACACACACACAATTTGGCAGACATATATTAAAATTTTTGGCAAACCAATTTTTGCCTTCAAAGATCACTTGTAATGCCTTCAAATTGTGCAGAACTGTTGAGAAATAGTTGAGTAATAGATGAACTGTTGAGTAGCAATTGATTAGATTAGCTAGGCAATCTTTGTGAAGCCCTCCTGCCTAGCCACGCCCACTTATCATGTCCGCCCACACTAATATCTCGGTCCGCCGCCTAGTCAAGCACACACACACAATTTGGCAGACATATATTAAAATTTTTGGCAAGCCAATTTTTGCCTTCAAAGATCACTTGTAATGCCTTCAAATTGTGCAGAACTGTTGAGAAATAGTTGAGTAATAGATGAACTGTTGAGTAGCAATTGATTAGATTAGCTAGGCAATCTTTGTGAAGCTCGCCTGCCAGACCACGCCCACTTATCAGGTCCACCTTAAGTGATATCTTGGTCCGCCGCCTAGTCAATCACACACACATGCACTTCACACACATTCATACAAATTTTTGGCATCGACTTTTTCGCATTCGCCAGACCACGCCCACTTATCAGGTCCACCTTAAGTGATATCTTGGTCCGCCGCCTAGTCAATCACACACACATGCATTTCACACACATTCATACAAATTTTGCATCGACTTTTTCGCATTCGCACACATACATACGTACATATGTATGTAGATTACTGGCAATGTCTGGAGGTTAAGTAAGAAATGCTTAACTATTGAACTAGCAAGCTGCGAATTCTTTGTGAAGCCCTCCTGCCTGCCCTGGCTAGTGGAAAAGTCGTATGAGTAAGTTCACATCGACTCCAATAGATGGCGCTGCAAATGATTTTTTGTAAATCTGCTTGCTGATGATTACTGTTCGCCTGGTATTTCATCGGCTACGTCCTTATAGTTCTTCTGCAATCCGTAATCGAAAGAAGATATTTGGAAATTTGCATGCACATACACACTCACACATGCGCTTTTAAAATGTGCAACCTTCATGCAGCTATTCTGCTTGACCATGCCCACTTATCATGTCCGCCCACACTAATATCTCGGTCCGCCGCCTAGTCAAGCACACACACACAATTTGGCAGACATATATTAAAATTTTTGGCAAACCAATTTTTGCCTTCAAAGATCACTTGTAATGCCTTCAAATTGTGCAGAACTGTTGAGAAATAGTTGAGTAATAGATGAACTGTTGAGTAGCAATTGATTAGATTAGCTAGGCAATCTTTGTGAAGCCCTCCTGCCTAGCCACGCCCACTTATCATGTCCGCCCACACTAATATCTCGGTCCGCCGCCTAGTCAAGCACACACACACAATTTGGCAGACATATATTAAAATTTTTGGCAAGCCAATTTTTGCCTTCAAAGATCACTTGTAATGCCTTCAAATTGTGCAGAACTGTTGAGAAATAGTTGAGTAATAGATGAACTGTTGAGTAGCAATTGATTAGATTAGCTAGGCAATCTTTGTGAAGCTCGCCTGCCAGACCACGCCCACTTATCAGGTCCACCTTAAGTGATATCTTGGTCCGCCGCCTAGTCAATCACACACACATGCATTTCACACACATTCATAAAAATTTTTGGCATCGACTTTTTCGCATTCGCCAGACCACGCCCACTTATCAGGTCCACCTTAAGTGATATCTTGGTCCGCCGCCTAGTCAATCACACACACATGCATTTCACACACATTCATACAAATTTTTGGCATCGACTTTTTCGCATTCGCACACATACATACGTACATATGTATGTAGATTACTGGCAATGTCTGGAGGTTAAGTAAGAAATGCTTAACTATTGAACTAGCAAGCTGCGAATTCTTTGTGAAGCCCTCCTGCCTGCCCACGTCCACTTATCAGGTCCGCCCACACTAATACACACAATTTAACAAACATGCATTCACATTTTTGGCATGCAATTTTACACTCACTCAGTTGCAATGCCTTCGAAAAGTGAACTGATTAGTAGCAATTCATTAGAAGCATGCACATACACACTCACACATTCACTTCGAAACACATACATACATGCTCACATACAAATATAGGCGAGCATGTAGATACATAGACAGACGCATACATACAAACGAAAGCAGAGCTGAGCCAACGCAGTCCTTGTCCAAACATCTAAGACGCGAGCAATTGCTGTCGTCTTCATTGTCGGTCTTCGGCTTTTGCATATAAAGCCTCGCATCGAAGCGCACGATTTGCAGGCAACTTCGGCTGTTGCTTCGTCTGCTGCTTCGTCGCTTTCGTTTCCACGTTCGTCACGCGTTCGTTTGTCGTGGGCCGTCGATGACAACGTCACCGCGTGGCTCTCGAACTCTTCCTCCCTCCCGCTCTCTATCCTTTTCGATCTGTCACTCCACGACTGTGTTTAGGCATGTGTATGTGTGGAGCCAGCCCAACTGATGGAAATCCAACTGCAGATGAATCAGCTTCAATATATCCATACGCCTGCGTGTGTCAGTGTCGACTAGGTGAATGTGTGTATGTGTGTGCGTGTGATGATAAATAAGTTTTTATTTTGATTTTATTCACTGTTTAGCTTTGGCATTTTTGCATGTGAACTGCTCTCTCTTGCCTTCCCTCTCCAATATTTGAAATTTGCAAGCGAGCGAAACAAAATGGACATGCGCTAGCTGGTAGCTGCTAACCTATGCTGCAACTTTGCGTAGCCAAACTTCACATGCATACACAAGCCAATTAAAGCGAGCAAGTCACATAGACGCATACATACAAACGATCTGCGACTGAACAGTGTGTGTGACGTACGCTGCGCGCTGCGTTCGAGTTACTTAAGTTGCTGTTGCTTTTGTAATAGCCGAATAAAAATAATATAAATACAACTTTTACAATTCTTAAAGGATTTTCTCTTGCAATCCGCAATCGAAACATAATATATGAAAATTTTGAAATTTGCACGTGTTCGCCAGGTAACGAAAACCAGGGATCCACGTTTATAATGATAAGTTATATATTAAAAGTTGCGCATTGAAAATATCTAGCTACTAACGATTTCTGCTGATTTCTGATCGTCTGGTATTTCATCGGCTGAGTTTGCACTATTGAGCCTTTCACGCCGACTTCAACTGACCAACAACAACAAATTTAGTCAGTAGAACAACAACTACAACAACATCAAAATTACAACAACAACAACAACTACATTTGGGAAAGAGCAACAATTGTCAAGAAATCTGCCCGATGTCGCTTGCAAACCAAAACTTAGAGCAGTTGGATTACCAGGCTAACATAAAGCAGCAGCAAGCAGATGAAGTACAGAAAGTCACTTTCGACAAATGCCTACATAAGACAGAGAGTATTTTCTCCCGCTCTGAGAATCCATAGAACAAAGCTGAACATTGCTGCTGACAAGTTGGCTAGTGGAAAAGTCGTATGAGTAAGTTCACATCGACTCCAATAGATGGCGCTGCAAATGATTTTTTGTAAATCTGCTTGCTGATGATTACTGTTCGCCTGGTATTTCATCGGCTACGTCCTTATAGTTCTTCTGCAATCCGTAATCGAAAGAAGATATTTGGAAATTTGCATGCACATACACACTCACACATGCGCTTTTAAAATGTGCAACCTTCATGCAGCTATTCTGCTTGACCATGCCCACTGTTGAGAAATAGTTGAGTAATAGATGAACACTTATCCCTTTCGCCCACTCTAATATCTCGGTCCGCCGCCTAGTCAAGCACACACACACAATTTGGCAGACATTCACTAAAATTTTTGGCAAGCCAATTTTTGCCTTCAAAGATCACTTGCAATGCCTTCAAATTGTGCAGAACTGTTAAGTAGCAATTAATTAGATTAGCTAGGCAATCTTTGTGAAGCTCGCCTGGCAGACCACGCCCACTTATCAGGTCCACCTTAAGTGATATCTTGGTCCGCCGCCTAGTCAATCACACACACATGCATTTCACACACATTCATACAAATTTTTGGCATCGACTTTTTCGCATTCGCCAGACCACGCCCACTTATCAGGTCCACCTTAAGTGATATCTTGGTCCGCCGCCTAGTCAATCACACACACATGCATTTCACACACATTCATACAAATTTTTGGCATCGACTTTTCGCATTCGCACACATACATACGTACATATGTATGTAGATTACTGGCAATGTCTGGAGGTTAAGTAAGAAATGCTTAACTATTGAACTAGCAAGCTGCGAATTCTTTGTGAAGCCCTCCTGCCTGCCCACGTCCACTTATCAGGTCCGCCCACACTAATACACACAATTTAACAAACATGCATTCACATTTTGGCATGCAATTTTACACTCACTCAGTTGCAATGCCTTCGAAAAGTGAACTGATTAGTAGCAATTCATTAGAAGCATGCACATACACACTCACACATTCACTTCTAAGCACATACATACCCACATACAAATATAGGCGAGCATGTAGATACATTGACAGACGCATACATACAAACGAAAGCAGAGCTGAGCCAACGCAGTCCTTGTCCAAACATCTAAGACGCGAGCAATTGCTGTCGTCTTCATTGTCGGTCTTCGGCTTTTGCATATAAAGCCTCGCATCGAAGCGCACGATTTGCAGGCAACTTCGGCTGTTGCTTCGTCTGCTGCTTCGTCGCTTTCGTTTCCACGTTCGGCACGCGTTCGTTTGTCGTGGGCCGTCGATGACAACGTCACCGCGTGGCTCTCGAACTCTTCCTCCCTCCCGCTCTCTATCCTTTTCGATCTGTCACTCCACGACTGTGTTTAGGCATGTGTATGTGTGTGTGTGTGTGTGGAGCCAGCCCAACTGATGGAAATCCAACTGCAGATGAATCAGCTTCAATATATCCATACGCCTGCGTGTGTCAGTGTCGACTAGGTGAATGTGTGTATGTGTGTGCGTGTGATGATAAATAAGTTTTTATTTTGATTTTATTCACTGTTTAGCTTTGGCATTTTTGCATGTGAACTGCTCTCTCTTGCCTTCCCTCTCCAATATTTGCAAGCGAGCGAAACAAAATGGACATGCGCTAGCTGGTAGCTGCTAACCTATGCTGCAACTTTGCGTAGCCAAACTTCACATGCATACACAAGCCAATTAAAGCGAGCAAGTCACATAGACGCATACATACAAACGATCTGCGACTGAACAGTGTGTGTGACGTACGCTGCGCGCTGCGTTCGAGTTACTTAAGTTGCTGTTGCTTTTGTAATAGCCGAATAAAAAATAATATAAATACAACTTTTACAATTCTTAAAGGATTTTCTCTTGCAATCCGCAATCGAAACATAATATATGAAAATTTTGAAATTTGCACGTGTTCGCCAGGTAACGAAAACCAGGGATCCACGTTTATAATGATAAGTTATATATTAAAAGTTGCGCATTGAAAATATCTAGCTACTAACGATTTCTGCTGATTTCTGATCGTCTGGTATTTCATCGGCTGAGTTTGCACTATTGAGCCTTTCACGCCGACTTCAACTGACCAACAACAACAAATTTAGTCAGTAGAACAACAACTACAACAACATCAAAAATTACAACAACAACAACAACTACATTTGGGAAAGAGCAACAATTGTCAAGAAATCTGCCCGATGTCGCTTGCAAACCAAAACTTAGAGCAGTTGGATTACCAGGCTAACATAAAGCAGCAGCAAGCAGATGAAGTACAGAAAGTCACTTTCGACAAATGCCTACATAAGACAGAGAGTATTTTCTCCCGCTCTGAGAATCCATAGAACAAAGCTGAACATTGCTGCTGACAAGTTGGCTAGTGGAAAAGTCGTATGAGTAAGTTCACATCGACTCCAATAGATGGCGCTGCAAATGATTTTTTGTAAATCTGCTTGCTGATGATTACTGTTCGCCTGGTATTTCATCGGCTACGTCCTTATAGTTCTTCTGCAATCCGTAATCGAAAGAAGATATTTGGAAATTTGCATGCACATACACACTCACACATGCGCTTTTAAAATGTGCAACCTTCATGCAGCTATTCTGCTTGACCATGCCCACTTATCATGTCCGCCCACACTAATATCTCGGTCCGCCGCCTAGTCAAGCACACACACACAATTTGGCAGACATATATTAAAATTTTTGGCAAGCCAATTTTTGCCTTCAAAGATCACTTGTAATGCCTTCAAATTGTGCAGAACTGTTGAGAAATAGTTGAGTAATAGATGAACTGTTGAGTAGCAATTGATTAGATTAGCTAGGCAATCTTTGTGAAGCCCTCCTGCCTAGCCACGCCCACTTATCATGTCCGCCCACACTAATATCTCGGTCCGCCGCCTAGTCAAGCACACACACACAATTTGGCAGACATATATTAAAATTTTTGGCAAGTCAATTTTTGCCTTCAAAGATCACTTGTAATGCCTTCAAATTGTGCAGAACTGTTGAGAAATAGTTGAGTAATAGATGAACTGTTGAGTAGCAATTGATTAGATTAGCTAGGCAATCTTTGTGAAGCTCGCCTGCCAGACCACGCCCACTTATCAGGTCCACCTTAAGTGATATCTTGGTCCGCCGCCTAGTCAATCACACACATGCATTTCACACACATTCATTCAAATTTTTGGCATCGACTTTTTCGCATTCGCCAGACCACGCCCACTTATCAGGTCCACCTTAAGTGATATCTTGGTCCGCCGCCTAGTCAATCACACACACATGCATTTCACACACATTCATACAAATTTTTGGCATCGACTTTTTCGCATTCGCACACATACATACGTACATATGTATGTAGATTACTGGCAATGTCTGGAGGTTAAGTAAGAAATGCTTAACTATTGAACTAGCAAGCTGCGAATTCTTTGTGAAGCCCTCCTGCCTGCCCACGTCCACTTATCAGGTCCGCCCACACTAATACACACAATTTAACAAACATGCATTCACATTTTTGGCATGCAATTTTTACACTCACTCAGTTGCAATGCCTTCGAAAAGTGAACTGATTAGTAGCAATTCATTAGAAGCATGCACATACACACTCACACATTCACTTCTAAGCACATACATACCCACATACAAATATAGGCGAGCATGTAGATACATAGACAGACGCATACATACAAACGAAAGCAGAGCTGAGCCAACGCAGTCCTTGTCCAAACATCTAAGACGCGAGCAATTGCTGTCGTCTTCATTGTCGGTCTTCGGCTTTTGCATATAAAGCCTCGCATCGAAGCGCACGATTTGCAGGCAACTTCGGCTGTTGCTTCGTCTGCTGCTTCGTCGCTTTCGTTTCCACGTTCGGCACGCGTTCGTTCGTCGATGACAACGTCACCGCGTGGCTCTCGAACTCTTCCTCCCTCCCGCTCTCTATCCTTTTCGATCTGTCACTCCACGACTGTGTTTAGGCATGTGTATGTGTGTATGTGTGTGTGTGTGTGTGGAGCCAGCCCAACTGATGGAAATCCAACTGCAGATGAATCAGCTTTAATATATGCATACGCCTGCGTGTGTCAGTGTCGACTAGGTAAATGTGTGTATGTGTGTGCGTGTGATGATAAATAAGTTTTATCCTTAAAATCTTTGAATGCCAATCGATAGTCCTGTTTGTTGTGATTACAAAAATGTGCATCCTTGCCAGGTCCTTAAAGATTTGGCAGAGCTATGGCTAAAAAATGAATGTCCTTTTTCGAAAACAAGCTATATCCCGGGCATATCCTTGCGCATTTTCAAAGGACATATATTGCCAGGATCGCAAGGACGAACTCTATCGATCGGCATCAAAAAAGTATGGGGTCATGTAAGGATCCAACACTTTTAATTTTTCAGTCCGGGGGCCGAAGAAAATCGCCCGAAATCGCAAATTCCAGGATATCTAGAGAACCGCAAGGACGATTGGGATGAAATTTGGCAGGATAATAGTCCTTGCCAAGAAACTTTGATTGAAACTAGTCCGGCAAGGATCGGACAGGATATGGCCGAGATATAAGCTATTTTCTCTGAACAAAAAAGTCCTTGTAACTTTGTTGCTTACAGGACATTCGTCCTTTTTGGTATGTCAATCGGTTTGTATTTAAAAGAGCTATCCTTCTGCCAAAGGACATCCCGATCGTCCTTCAAATGGCCGAGATACAGCGGATTTTCTGAAATTTTGCCAATTTTTCTACACCTACCCCTTGAAAAAATTGCAAGTGCATTTTTTGGTATTATCCTTAAAATCTTTGAATGCCAATCGATAGTCCTGTTTATTGTGATTATAAAAATGTGCATCCTTGCTAGGTCCTTAAAGATTTGGCAGAGCTATGGCTAAAAAACGAATGTCCTTTTTCGAAAACAAGCTATATCTCGCAAGGACGATTGGGATAAATTTGGCAGGATAATAGTCCTTGCCAAGAAACTTCGATTAAAACTAGTCCGGCAAGGATCGGACAGGATATGGCCGAGATATAAGCTATTTTCTCTGAACAAAAAAGTCCTTGTAACTTTGTTGCTTACAGGACATTCGTCCTTTTTGGTATGTCAATCGGTTTGTATTTAAAAGAGCTATCCTTCTGCCAAAGGACATCCCGATCGTCCTTCAAATGGCCGAGATACAGCGGATTTTCTGAAATTTTGCCAATTTTTCTACACCTACCCCTTGAAAAAATTGCAAGTGCATTTTTTGGTATTATCCTTAAAATCTTTGAATGCCAATCGATAGTCCTGTTTATTGTGATTATAAAAATGTGCATCCTTGCTAGGTCCTTAAAGATTTGGCAGAGCTATGGCTAAAAAACGAATGTGCTTTTTCGAAAACAAGCTATATCTCGGCCATATTCTTGCGCATTTACAAAGGACATATATTACCAGGATCGTAAGGACGAACTCTATTGATCGGCATCAAAAAAGTATGGGGTCATCTAAGGATCCAACACTTGTATTTTTCAGTCCGGGGGCCGAAGAAAATTGCCCGAAATCGCAAATTCCAGGATATCTAGAGAACCGCAAGAACGATTGGGATGAAATTTGGCAGGATAATAGTCCTTGCCAAGAAACTTTGATTGACACTAGTCCGGCAAGGATCGGACAGGATATGGCCGAGATAAAAGCTATTTTCTCTGAACAAAAAAGTCCTTGTAACTTTGTTGCTTACAGGACATTCGTCCCTTTTGGTATGTCAATCGGTTTCTATTTAAAAGAGCTATTCTTCTGCCAAAGGACATCCCGATCGTCTTTCAAATGGCCGAGATACAGCGGATTTTCTGAAATTTTGCCAATTTTTCTACACCTACCCCTTGAAAAAATTTCAAGTGCATTTTTTGGTATTATCCTTAAAATCTTTGAATGCCAATCGATAGTCCTGTTTGTTATGATTACAAAAATGTGCATCCTTGCTAGGTCCTTAAGGATTTGGCAGAGCTATGGCTAAAAAACAAATGTGATTTTTCGAAAACAAGCTATATCCCAGGCATATCCATGCGCATTTTCAAAGGACATATATTGCCAGGATCGCAAGGACGAACTCTATCGATCGGCATCAAAAAAGTATGGGGTCATGTAAGGATCCAACACTTAATTTTTCAGTCCGGGGGCCGAAGAAAATCGCCCGAAATCGCAAATTCCAGGATATCTAGAGAACCGCAAGGACGATTGGAATGAAATTTGGAAGGATAATAGTCCTTGCCAAGAAACTTCGACTGAAACTAGTCCGGCAAGGATCGGACAGGATATGGCCGAGATATAAGCTATTTTCTCTGAACAAAAAAGTCCTTGTAACTTTGTTGCTTACAGGACATTCGTCCCTTTGGTATGTCAATCGGTTTCTATTTAAAAGGGATATCCTTCTGCCAAAGGACATCCCGATCGTCTTTCAAATGGCCGAGATACGGCGGATTTTCTGATATTTTGCCAATTTTTCTACACCTACCCCTTGAAAAAATTTCAAGTGCATTTTTTGGTATTATCCTTAAAATCTTTGAATGCCAATCGATAGTCCTGTTTGTTGTGATTACAGAAATGTGCATCATTGCTAGATCCTTAAGGATTTGGCAGAGCTATGGCTAAAAAACAAATGTGATTTTTCGAAAACAAGCTATATCCCGGTCATATCCTTGCGCATTTTCAAAGGACATATATTGCTAGGATCGCAAGGACGAACTCTATCGATCGGCATCAAAATAGTATGGGGTCATGTAAGGATCCAACACTTGTAATTTTTCAGTCCGGGGGCCGAAGAAAATCGCCCGAAATCGCAAGTTCCAGGATATCTAGAGAACCGCAAGGACGATTGGGATGAAATTTGGCAGGATAATAGTCCTTGCCAAGAAACTTCGATTGAAACTAGTCCGGCAAGGATCGGACAGGATATGGCCGAGAAAGTCCTTGTAACTTTGTTGCTTACAGGACATTCGTCCCTTTTGGTATGTCAATCGGTTTGTATTTAAAAGAGCTATCCTTCTGCCAAAGGACATCCCGATCGTCTTTCAAATAGCCGAGATACGGCGGATTTTCTGATATTTTGCCAATTTTTCTACACCTACCCCTTGAAAAAATTTCAAGTGCATTTTTTGGTATTATCCTTAAAATCTTTGAATGCCAATCGATAGTCCTGTTTGTTGTGATTACAGAAATGTGCATCATTGCTAGATCCTTAAGGATTTGGCAGAGCTATGGCTAAAAAACAAATGTGATTTTTCGAAAACAAGCTATATCCCGGTCATATCCTTGCGCATTTTCAAAGGACATATATTGCTAGGATCGCAAGGACGAACTCTATCGATCGGCATCAAAATAGTATGGGGTCATGTAAGGATCCAACACTTGTAATTTTTCAGTCCGGGGGCCGAAGAAAATCGCCCGAAATCGCAAGTTCCAGGATATCTAGAGAACCGCAAGGACGATTGGGATGAAATTTGGCAGGATAATAGTCCTTGCCAAGAAACTTTGATTGAAACTAGTCCGGCAAGGATCGGACAGGATATGGCCGAGATATAAGCTATTTTCTCTGAACAAAAAAGTCCTTGTAACTTTGTTGCTTACAGGACATTCGTCCTTTTTGGTATGTCAATCGGTTTGTATTTAAAAGAGCTATCCTTCTGCCAAAGGACATCCCGATCGTCTTTCAAATAACCGAGATACGGCGGATTTTCTGATATTTTGCCAATTTTTCTACACCTACCCCTTGAAAAAATTTCAAGTGCATTTTTTGGTATTATCCTTAAAATCTTTGAATGCCAATCGATAGTCCTGTTTGTTGTGATTACAGAAATGTGCATCATTGCTAGATCCTTAAGGATTTGGCAGAGCTATGGCTAAAAAACAAATGTGATTTTTCGAAAACAAGCTATATCCCGGTCATATCCTTGCGCATTTTCAAAGGACATATATTGCTAGGATCGCAAGGACGAACTCTATCGATCGGCATCAAAATAGTATGGGGTCATGTAAGGATCCAACACTTGTAATTTTTCAGTCCGGGGGCCGAAGAAAATCGCCCGAAATCGCAAGTTCCAGGATATCTAGAGAACCGCAAGGACGATTGGGATGAAATTTGGCAGGATAATAGTCCTTGCCAAGAAACTTTGATTGAAACTAGTCCGGCAAGGATCGGACAGGATATGGCCGAGATAAAAGCTATTTTCTCTGAACAAAAAAGTCCTTGTAACTTTGTTGCTTACAGGACATTCGTCCTTTTTGGTATGTCAATCGGTTTGTATTTAAAAGAGCTATCCTTCTGCCAAAGGACATCCCGATCGTCTTTCAAATAACCGAGATACGGCGGATTTTCTGATATTTTGCCAATTTTTCTACACCTACCCCTTGAAAAAATTTCAAGTGCATTTTTTGGTATTATCCTTAAAATCTTTGAATGCCAATCGATAGTCCTGTTTGTTGTGATTACAGAAATGTGCATCATTGCTAGATCCTTAAGGATTTGGCAGAGCTATGGCTAAAAAACAAATGTGATTTTTCGAAAACAAGCTATATCCCGGGCATATCCTTGCGCATTTTCAAAGGACATATATTGCCAGGATCGCAAGGACGAACTCTATCGATCGGCATCAAAAAAGTATGGGGTCATGTAAGGATCCAACACTTTTAATTTTTCAGTCCGGGGGCCGAAGAAAATCGCCCGAAATCGCAAATTCCAGGATATCTAGAGAACCGCAAGGACGATTGGGATGAAATTTGGCAGGATAATAGTCCTTGCCAAGAAACTTCGACTGAAACTAGTCCGGCCAGGATCGGACAGGATATGGTCGAGATATAAGCTATTTTCTCTGAACAAAAAAGTCCTTGTAACTTTGTTGCTTACAGGACATTCGTCCCTTTTGGTATGTCAATCGGTTTCTATTTAAAAGAGCTATTCTTCTGCCAAAGGACATCCCGATCGTCTTTCAAATGGCCGAGATACAGCGGATTTTCTGAAATTTTGCCAATTTTTCTACACCTACCCCTTGAAAAAATTTCAAGTGCATTTTTTGGTATTATCCTTAAAATCTTTGAATGCCAATCGATAGTCCTGTTTGTTATGATTACAAAAATGTGCATCCTTGCTAGGTCCTTAAGGATTTGGCAGAGCTATGGCTAAAAAACAAATGTGATTTTTCGAAAACAAGCTATATCTCGGCCATATTCTTGCGCATTTACAAAGGACATATATTACCAGGATCGTAAGGACGAACTCTATTGATCGGCATCAAAAAAGTATGGGGTCATCTAAGGATCCAACACTTGTATTTTTCAGTCCGGGGGCCGAAGAAAATTGCCCGAAATCGCAAATTCCAGGATATCTAGAGAACCGCAAGAACGATTGGGATGAAATTTGGCAGGATAATAGTCCTTGCCAAGAAACTTTGATTGACACTAGTCCGGCAAGGATCGGACAGGATATGGCCGAGATAAAAGCTATTTTCTCTGAACAAAAAAGTCCTTGTAACTTTGTTGCTTACAGGACATTCGTCCCTTTTGGTATGTCAATCGGTTTCTATTTAAAAGAGCTATTCTTCTGCCAAAGGACATCCCGATCGTCTTTCAAATGGCCGAGATACAGCGGATTTTCTGAAATTTTGCCAATTTTTCTACACCTACCCCTTGAAAAAATTTCAAGTGCATTTTTTGGTATTATCCTTAAAATCTTTGAATGCCAATCGATAGTCCTGTTTGTTATGATTACAAAAATGTGCATCCTTGCTAGGTCCTTAAGGATTTGGCAGAGCTATGGCTAAAAAACAAATGTGATTTTTCGAAAACAAGCTATATCCCAGGCATATCCATGCGCATTTTCAAAGGACATATATTGCCAGGATCGCAAGGACGAACTCTATCGATCGGCATCAAAAAAGTATGGGGTCATGTAAGGATCCAACACTTAATTTTTCAGTCCGGGGGCCGAAGAAAATCGCCCGAAATCGCAAATTCAGGATATCTAGAGAACCGCAAGGACGATTGGAATGAAATTTGGAAGGATAATAGTCCTTGCCAAGAAACTTCGACTGAAACTAGTCCGGCAAGGATCGGACAGGATATGGCCGAGATATAAGCTATTTTCTCTGAACAAAAAAGTCCTTGTAACTTTGTTGCTTACAGGACATTCGTCCCTTTTGGTATGTCAATCGGTTTCTATTTAAAAGGGATATCCTTCTGCCAAAGGACATCCCGATCGTCTTTCAAATGGCCGAGATACGGCGGATTTTCTGATATTTTGCCAATTTTTCTACACCTACCCCTTGAAAAAATTTCAAGTGCATTTTTTGGTATTATCCTTAAAATCTTTGAATGCCAATCGATAGTCCTGTTTGTTGTGATTACAGAAATGTGCATCATTGCTAGATCCTTAAGGATTTGGCAGAGCTATGGCTAAAAAACAAATGTGATTTTTCGAAAACAAGCTATATCCCGGTCATATCCTTGCGCATTTTCAAAGGACATATATTGCTAGGATCGCAAGGACGAACTCTATCGATCGGCATCAAAATAGTATGGGGTCATGTAAGGATCAACACTTGTAATTTTTCAGTCCGGGGCCGAAGAAAATCGCCCGAAATCGCAAGTTCCAGGATATCTAGAGAACCGCAAGGACGATTGGGATGAAATTTGGCAGGATAATAGTCCTTGCCAAGAAACTTCGATTGAAACTAGTCCGGCAAGGATCGGACAGGATATGGCCGAGAAAGTCCTTGTAACTTTGTTGCTTACAGGACATTCGTCCCTTTTGGTATGTCAATCGGTTTGTATTTAAAAGAGCTATCCTTCTGCCAAAGGACATCCCGATCGTCTTTCAAATAGCCGAGATACGGCGGATTTTCTGATATTTTGCCAATTTTTCTACACCTACCCCTTGAAAAAATTTCAAGTGCATTTTTTGGTATTATCCTTAAAATCTTTGAATGCCAATCGATAGTCCTGTTTGTTGTGATTACAGAAATGTGCATCATTGCTAGATCCTTAAGGATTTGGCAGAGCTATGGCTAAAAAACAAATGTGATTTTTCGAAAACAAGCTATATCCCGGTCATATCCTTGCGCATTTTCAAAGGACATATATTGCTAGGATCGCAAGGACGAACTCTATCGATCGGCATCAAAATAGTATGGGGTCATGTAAGGATCCAACACTTGTAATTTTCAGTCCGGGGCCGAAGAAAATCGCCCGAAATCGCAAGTTCCAGGATATCTAGAGAACCGCAAGGACGATTGGGATGAAATTTGGCAGGATAATAGTCCTTGCCAAGAAACTTTGATTGAAACTAGTCCGGCAAGGATCGGACAGGATATGGCCGAGATATAAGCTATTTTCTCTGAACAAAAAAGTCCTTGTAACTTTGTTGCTTACAGGACATTCGTCCTTTTTGGTATGTCAATCGGTTTGTATTTAAAAGAGCTATCCTTCTGCCAAAGGACATCCCGATCGTCTTTCAAATAACCGAGATACGGCGGATTTTCTGATATTTTGCCAATTTTTCTACACCTACCCCTTGAAAAAATTTCAAGTGCATTTTTTGGTATTATCCTTAAAATCTTTGAATGCCAATCGATAGTCCTGTTTGTTGTGATTACAGAAATGTGCATCATTGCTAGATCCTTAAGGATTTGGCAGAGCTATGGCTAAAAACAAATGTGATTTTTCGAAAACAAGCTATATCCCGGTCATATCCTTGCGCATTTTCAAAGGACATATATTGCTAGGATCGCAAGGACGAACTCTATCGATCGGCATCAAAATAGTATGGGGTCATGTAAGGATCCAACACTTGTAATTTTTCAGTCCGGGGCCGAAGAAAAATCGCCCGAAATCGCAAGTTCCAGGATATCTAGAGAACCGCAAGGACGATTGGGATGAAATTTGGCAGGATAATAGTCCTTGCCAAGAAACTTTGATTGAAACTAGTCCGGCAAGGATCGGACAGGATATGGCCGAGATAAAAGCTATTTTCTCTGAACAAAAAGTCCTTGTAACTTTGTTGCTTACAGGACATTCGTCCTTTTGGTATGTCAATCGGTTTTGTATTTAAAGAGCTATCCTTCTGCCAAAGGACATCCCGATCGTCTTTCAAATAACCGAGATACGGCGGATTTTCTGATATTTTGCCAATTTTTCTACACCTACCCCTTGAAAAAATTTCAAGTGCATTTTTTGGTATTATCCTTAAAATCTTTGAATGCCAATCGATAGTCCTGTTTGTTGTGATTACAGAAATGTGCATCATTGCTAGATCCTTAAGGATTTGGCAGAGCTATGGCTAAAAAACAAATGTGATTTTTCGAAAACAAGCTATATCCCGGGCATATCCTTGCGCATTTTCAAAGGACATATATTGCCAGGATCGCAGGACGAACTCTATCGATCGGCATCAAAAAAGTATGGGGTCATGTAAGGATCCAACACTTTTAATTTTTCAGTCCGGGGGCCGAAGAAAATCGCCCGAAATCGCAAATTCCAGGATATCTAGAGAACCGCAAGGACGATTGGGATGAAATTTGGCAGGATAATAGTCCTTGCCAAGAAACTTCGACTGAAACTAGTCCGGCCAGGATCGGACAGGATATGGTCGAGATATAAGCTATTTTCTCTGAACAAAAAAGTCCTTGTAACTTTGTTGCTTACAGGACATTCGTCCCTTTTGGTATGTCAATCGGTTTCTATTTAAAAGAGCTATCCTTCTGCCAAAGGACATCCCGATCGTCTTTCAAATGGCCGAGATACAGCGGATTTTCTGAAATTTTGCCAATTTTTCTACACCTACCCCTTGAAAAAATTTCAAGTGCATTTTTTGGTATTATCCTTAAAATCTTTGAATGCCAATCGATAGTCCTGTTTGTTATGATTACAAAAATGTGCATCCTTGCTAGGTCCTTAAAGATTTGGCAGAGCTATGGCTAAAAAAACAAATGTGATTTTTCGAAAACAAGCTATATCCCGGGCATATCCTTGCGCATTTTCAAAGGACATATATTGCCAGGATCGCAAGGACGAACTCTATCGATCGGCATCAAAAAAGTATGGGGTCATGTAAGGATCCAACACTTAATTTTTCAGTCCGGGGGCCGAAGAAAATCGCCCGAAATCGCAAATTCCAGGATATCTAGAGAACCGCAAAGACGATTGGGATGAAATTTGGAAGGATAATAGTCCTTGCCAAGAAACTTCGACTGAAACTAGTCCGGCAAGGATCGGACAGGATATGGCCGAGATATAAGCTATTTTCTCTGAACAAAAAAGTCCTTGTAACTTTGTTGCTTACAGGACATTCGTCCCTTTTGTTATGTCAATCGGTTTCTATTTAAAAGAGCTATCCTTCTGCCAAAGGACATCCCGATCGTCTTTCAAATGGCCGAGATACAGCGGATTTTCTGAAATTTTGCCAATTTTTCTACACCTACCCCTTGAAAAAATTTCAAGTGCATTTTTTGGTATTATCCTTAAAATCTTTGAATGCCAATCGATAGTCCTGTTTGTTATGATTACAAAAATGTGCATCCTTGCTAGGTCCTTAAAGATTTGGCAGAGCTATGGCTAAAAAACGAATGTCCTTTTTCGAAAACAAGCTATATCTCGGCCATATTCTTGCGCATTTACAAAGGACATATATTACCAGGATCGTAAGGACGAACTCTATCGATCGGCATCAAAAAAGTATGGGGTCATCTAAGGATCCAACACTTGTATTTTTCAGTCCGGGGGCCGAAGAAAATTGCCCGAAATCGCAAATTCCAGGATATCTAGAGAACCGCAAGGACGATTGGGATGAAATTTGGCAGGATAATAGTCCTTGCCAAGAAACTTTGATTGAAACTAGTCCGGCAAGGATCGGACAGGATATGGCCGAGATATAAGCTATTTTCTCTGAACAAAAAAGTCCTTGTAACTTTGTTGCTTACAGGACATTCGTCCCTTTTGGTATGTCAATCGGTTTGTATTTCAAAGAGCTATCCTTCTGCCAAAGGACATTCCGATCGTCTTTCAAATGGCCGAGATACAGCGGATTTTCTGAAATTTTGCCAATTTTTCTACACCTACCCCTTGAAAAAATTGCAAGTTCATTTTTTGGTATTATCGTTAACATTTTTGAATGCCAATCGATATTCCTGTTTGTTGTGATTACATTTTTTGGTATTATCGTTAACATTTTTGAATGCCAATCGATATTCCTGTTTGTTGTGATTACAAAAATGTGCATCCTTGCTAGATCCTTAAGGTTTTGGCAGAGCTATGGCTAAAAAACGAATGTGATTTTTCGAAAACAAGCTATATCCCGGCCATATCCTTGAGCATTTTCAAAGGACATATATTGCCAGGATCGCAAGGACGAACTCTATCGATCGGCATCAAAAAAATATGGGGTCATGTAAGGATCCAACACTTGTAATTTTTCAGTCCGGGGGCCGAAGAAAATCGCCCGAAATCGCAAATTCCAGGATATCTAGAGAACCGCAAGGACGATTGGGATGAAATTTAGCAGGATAATAGTTCTTGCCAAGAAACTTCGATTGACACTAGTCCGGCAAGGATCGGACAGGATATGGCCGAGATATAAGCTATTTTCTCTGAACAAAAAAGTCCTTGTAACTTTGTTGCTTACAGGACATTCGTCCTTTTTGATATGTCAATCGGTTTGTATTTAAAGGAGCTATCCTTCTGCCAAAGGACATCCCGGTCGTCTTTCAAATAGCCAAGATACGGCGGATTTTCTGATATTTTGCCAATTTTTCTACACCTACCCCTTGAAAAAATTGCAAGTTCATTTTTTGGTATTATCGTTAAAATTTTGGAATGCCAATCGATAGTCCTGTTTTTTGTGATTACAAAAATGTGCATCCTTGCTAGATCCTTAAGGATTTGGCAGAGCTATGGCTAAAAAACGAATGTGATTTTTCGAAAACAAGCTATATCCCGGCCATATCCTTGAGCATTTTCAAAGGACATATATTGCCAGGATCGCAAGGACGAACTCTATCGATCGGCATCAAAAAAGTATGGGGTCATGTAAGGATCCAACACTTGTAATTTTTCAGTCCGGGGGCCGAAGAAAATCGCCCGAAATCGCAAATTCCAGGATATCTAGAGAACCGCAAGGACGATTGGAATGAAATTTGGCAGGATAATAGTTCTTGCCAAGAAACTTCGATTGACACTAGTCCGGCAAGGATCGGAAAGGATATGGCCGAGATATAAGCTATTTTATCTGAACAAAAAAGTCCTTGTAACTTTGTTCCTTACAGGACAATCGTGCTTTTTGGTATGTCAATCGGTTTGGATTTAAAGGAGCTATCCTTCTGCCAAAGGACATCCCGATCGTCCTTCAAATAGCCGAGATAAGGCGGATTTTCTGATATTTTGCCAATTTTTCTACACCTACCCCTTGAAAAAATTGCAAGTTCATTTTTTGGTATTATCGTTAAAATTTTTGAATGCCAATCGATAGTCCTGTTTGTTGTAATTACAAAAATGTGCATCCTTGCTAGATCCTTAAGGATTTGGCAGAGCTATGGCTAAAAAACGAAAGTGATTTTTCGAAAACAAGCTATATCCCGGCCATATCCTTGAGCATTTTCAAAGGACATATTTTGCCAGGATCGCAAGGACGAACTCTATCGATCGGCATCAAAAAAGTATGGGGTCATGTAAGGATCCAACACTTGTAATTTTTCAGTCCGGGGGCCGAAGAAAATCGCCCGAAATCGCAAATTCCAGGATATCTAGAGAACCGCAGGGACGATTGGAATGAAATTTGGCAGGATAATAGTCCTTGCCAAGAAACTTCGATTGACACTAGTCCGGCAAGGATCGGAAAGGATATGGCCGAGATATAAGCTATTTTCTCTGAACACAAATATCCTTGTAACTTTGTTCCTTACAGGACAATCGTCCTTTTTAGTATGTCAATCGGTTTGTATTTAAAGGAGCTATCCTTCTGCCAAAGGACATCCCGATCGTCCTTCAAATAGCCGAGATAAGGCGGATTTTCTGATATTTTGCCAATTTTTCAACACCTACCCCTTGAAAAAATTGCAAGTTCATTTTTTGGTATTATCGTTAAAATTTTTGAATGTCCTGTTTGTTGTGATTACAAAAATGTGCATCCTTGCTAGATCCTTAAGGATTTGGCAGAGCTATGGCTAAAAAACGAAAGTGATTTTTCGAAAACAAGCTATATCCCGGCCATATCCTTGAGCATTTTCAAAGGACATATAATATATTGCCAGGATCGCAAGGACGAACTCTATCGATCGGCATCAAAAAAGTATGGGGTCATGTAAGGATCCAACACTTGTAATTTTTCACTCATACTCATGAGTATGGGGGTTGAAAATGCACTAGATTTTTGTGATCTGATTTTACGCACTCGGGTAAAGCCGGTGTCGGTGGTTATGAGTGTGTGTATCCGGTAGGCACAAACACAAAAATGATGAGTGGACCGGCACGATCACATGTATAAGTAACACTATTGTAAATGCCTATATAATTGCAAAACGGTATTTGTATATTTCTACAATTTCCATAAATTTCAGGAAAAACCATCTGATATTTTCTTTGGCCATTTGTAAAAGTAAAAATTTTACCGCAAGCCGCAGCGATTCACAAGCATCAAGAGAGGAGGTGGGGGAAAAACACCCAGGGTGTCTAATTAGACACCCGGGTGTTCAGTCAGACGCCCTGGGTGTTTTTTAGAATTTGAACAGATACTCACGATGCACAACCACCGGAAAGGCTTGAGTGTCTACTTGCCGAGTGTCTAAAATGATCCGGTGCCGAATAGGCAAATGCAAGAAAGGCCTGAGTATGACAATCACTCACACACGCAGTACCCACACGATTTTGAGTGAGTGTGTATCGCTTACTCGGTTTGCGAGAGCTGAGTAGCACCGGCACTCAAAAATATATGGGTGTGAGTTGAGTGTCAAAATTTGCCACCCTTGACGATGTCTGGTATTTACTCACTTTTTAAGCTCTTTGTTGTTTATTTAGATCTACCGTAAACAAACGTAATAACACGTGTTGCATTCACATATTGCTCAGCCGTTAACAAGGCGCATGCGCGCTCTTTTGACGCCAGCAGCGCAGCCAAGTCGCTGTCAACACTTAAAAGCTTAATGCCTGACCTACGACAAATAAACGAGCGAATCATGAAATGCAGAGCTGACTGAAAGGAAAGTGTTAAGTATCTGTGTATGTAGTTGTGTCTAAAGCCTAGCGAATTTGATTTTGTTTTCTGATATATTATACAATAAAATAATAAGAATAACTATAAATAAGTAGAAATCAGAAATCAGTACAGAAAGCTATTTGTTGGCTGAGCCGAACTTATTATATTCACATAAGAAATATTTTATATACTTTAATCGCGGCTTTGCTAGGATCACTAAAATAATAAAGAAACACAAAAACGAATGTTACATGCGAGTATGCATGACTGCGTAATATCCGCTTATTATTATATTATCAATGAAAATATACCAAATGAGTACACTGAAGAAATGCTAAAATGTACCAAGGCCTATATATATATATATATATAGGTATTGTTTATTATTATTGTTTATTATATATATATATATATAAGTATATAGGACATACATAATAATAAACAATACCTACTGAAACTGTTTGAACGACATTGCCACTTTCTGATTTTCTGTGAACAATCGACTGTATGTTATTTTTCTCATTTATTTTCAGAACAAAAGTTAAATTAAAGTTTATTTTACTATCAGAAGTTCACTTGTACAGGAAAATGACACTAAGTTAAAGAGTTGCTTAAACACCCAAGATCACATACCTATCTAATTTATTTTATTATTGTATACCTTTCATCAGACATAAACATTTTCAACAACCAATTAATTTTGTTAAATGTAATATTGTTAAAATTCCTCTCAAGGAAGGTAATTTCTGCTTAAGGATAAATACATGATCCAGTTAAAGACAAAGTTTACTATCAATAATATTAAAATGGATAACTGTCGAATATTTTAATAATTATTGTATGACAATTTTATATCTATATATATATCTTATAAATATTATATATATACACAAATATAAAAGTACCAATATAGTTGGTCAGATTTTGTTCGTATTCTGTTTTTGTGCTATCGACGAAAGAGAGTGCATGCGCGTTGCAGTGTTTGCTTCTCCATGAAAATGCAACACGTGCTTGCTATTGCATTTTTTTGTCTGGATTAGAAAAACAATAAAAGTTTATGCTAAGTGAATTATAAATTATTTAAAAGGGTCAAAGGTAATGCGTTACTTTATGATTTCTACTACCATAAAGTTGGAATAGGAATGTTTTTTGATATTATTATATATTTATTTTACATATATTTATTATGCTGATTATACCAATAATTTTTCTTGTAATATTTGGTTTTCTCGATAAATTTGAATTTTCTGAGTTGGCGTTTAATGCTAATAACTTAACTTTTCTTCATAAATACTAGGTATCTACCAGCCAAGCTAATTTCTCTACAAACTTCTTATTTGCTACGATATGTTTCTATTTAACGTTCATTTACTCTTTTAACACAGAGAACATTTGTCAAAAATATAAACGTACGCATTTCATAGAATAAGCTACACCAACTCTATTCAGATACAAATCTTTGTGTGTAGATGGCAAAGAGAACAAAAGTAATAAGAGTACGTGTTTTTCAAAACTTTCATTCATTTCGCTGCTGGCAGCGCAGCGTCCGGAGTTCAATAATAGCACTACGTTTGGATACAGTTACGAAACCGTAAACGAAGTGGTCGCCGAAGGGCTAGAGCCGACGGAGATAATCCTAAACGACAGGCGGTGACGTTGACGTCGCTGTTGACGCAGCAGTCTGTCTGGAGAATTACGGATTCTGCAGACCGCGACGCTAGCAGCGAAGGACTATTTCAATGCTCAGTCATTGCCGGCGTTTCAGATTGTTTGGACGTGCTAAGCGGACGAAATTAGAAGTGATGTGTGCTATTGGCATTGACATAGCCTAAGTGTGTTAGTATTAGTTGGGCACATATGTATGTGTGTACACATGTATGAACTGTCTAATGGCCTGGCATACTATGTGTATGCCTGTGTGATTTAGGCACTATTTGGGGATTTAATGAAAAAAATCATTAATGGATGCTGCTGTTGTCGACGCTCCGGGCAGGAAACCCATTGGAGATAGTGGCCAGGCATCAATGTGAATGTGTGTGTATATATGGTTGAGTTTGTGTGACTATGCTTACATTTGTAGCTTTATATGCTTTAGTGTGCTGTGTATATTCCTAAGCGCAAACCGAATTTTGTGTGCTGACATTTGACACATATGTATGTGCATATGTA
This sequence comes from Drosophila sulfurigaster albostrigata, assembly GCF_023558435.1. Lineage (NCBI taxonomy): Eukaryota > Metazoa > Arthropoda > Insecta > Diptera > Drosophilidae > Drosophila > Drosophila sulfurigaster. The sequence goes on along the minus strand of NC_084882.1, from coordinate 37,582,086 downwards.
CAACCTTTTGGTTTTTATCATGCATTTGAGTAACTTTACGGGTTGTTTGTCTCAGCGAATGTGTTCATAAAAACGGTAACAAATGTGGACTTTTCAGTTCCCCTAACATTTTGTATGTGCCTTTTCTATCATTATCGTGCTTATACTATATGGTGGTTTGCTATCAGTTCTGTCACGTTTAATGGAAAAGTAGGTTTGGTACAAACTCAAGTCATTTTCGATATAAAAATCCTTGATGGGAAAGCATTTATAAACATTCAACAACAAAAATAAATAATGTTCAAACGTCGTAATAGACATTTAAAAAATCAAACGTAGAAACGTAGAAGTCAACTTCTTTGTGATTAACAGGATTTGCAAATTCGTGGCATAGTGTTTTTCTTCCCACAGAGACTGTTGAATCTAAATTGCTTCAAATGTGAATGCCCCAAAGGGCTTTAAAGAAAGCATCGTTTTTTAAAGCTCAGCCAAACTAACATAACCCATATTTATATTTAAAAGAAGATATGATGATAAACGTAACGGCACGTTTCAGGGGTATCAAAATTTTAGGAAACGAAAACAAATTGATAAAAGCGAGTTTCATTAAAAATATGCACTAATACTGCTATGTTACAGTATCAAAAAAAAGGGAGCCGATTTTTAAAACAAAACAGAGAAAATATTAAAAATGTATGTAGTTAATGTGACAAAACAGTTTTCTAGTGCTTGAATTCCTAATGACGTGCGATTTAACCACGAAAATAATAAAACAAATAAGAGAGCTACAGTCGCGTGCGCTCAACTGTGAGATACCCATTATCGATTTTAAATAAAAGCAAAATAGTGTGGAAATTAGTAACATATATCAAGGACTAAATTTGGTATATTGCCATAATACTTCATTTACAATATGTCATAGAGTAAGTATTTGTTAAATAATTAAAATTTGTATCTGTTTGCAAACAAATTTTCAGGAATCATAAATTTTGTAGTAGTTATTGCACCGAAAATCGCGACTGTAACTTCAAAATTATTCTTGCTATTCGATTTTTGTCAATATAAATTTTAAGCAAAATTAATCTGCGTGAAAACCTTACACGTTCTGTCGAAAAAAAAAATAGTTTCTGAGCTCTAGGGTCTCGACTGTTGACGCTGATCAAGAATATATATACTTTATGGGATCGGAGATGGCTGCTTCAGGCACAAAGTTATAATAACCCAATGTAGCGGTAGCGGTTCCCTTAAAGAGAGTAATTCTTTTTCTTACTTTAATTGCAACATATTAAAGGTGGTATAACATCTATGAACACAATTAAAATGTTGCTTATGCACACTATATGTATGTATAACTCGACTGCCTATTCGGTTAGCGACAAACAGTAATTATGTGGCTCCTCGCCTTTGCATTTCCGCTAAAAGTCAACCACCATTGGGTTGATGGCGAAGCTGACTCTTGTCATTGTTCCATTGGCCACTTCTGTACAAAATAGCTGCACTTTATGAATAAACTGGAGCTCGCCCAATGCCTGTAGCGGATGTTCTTTGACTGCGGACCCGACTTATTGTGCACGGAGTTATCCGGAGAATAGCACTTCAGCGTGGGTGTGAAAATGGAGGTATTGTTTTGAAAGTTAAACGTTAGGTGTATTGGAATAAAAACGGAAATTGTTGCTGCCCTACTTTAATTTGGCTTTAAGTTCTGGTTCTGAATATGAGCAAGCTGCACAAAAAAAGGATTATTTTACCTTTTTTTACTTCTACATAGTAAGCGACAGAAATGGCATCACAACATTCCAGCCTAACTCAAACATTTTCTTTGAACACCATTTTCAAGTTTGCTATATATAAAGAGTATTTTTTGTTGATACTCTGACAATTAACAACACCGACTACCCGTTCATTGATAAACGGAAGCAAAAGCGACTAGTCAGAAGATTTAAAGTGCCAAAGGGCATAACATAAAAGAGTAGAAAATAACAACTCATTAAAAATTAAAGACAAACAAAACACGGACACATAGGAATAAGTTCGTCCACTTAGCAGAAGGGTCAAACACACACTGAGTCGACACCATCCAAGTGTTAAGTAAAGAAGAAAAGTGCTCGTAGCAAATTTTTCAATAAAACAGCAAAATAAACAATTTAAAATTCTCAATTAAATGTAACGAACGTGTCGTAGCCATATGAAGCGAGCAAAATTTCTCTTTAACACTTTCCTCAGTGAAAAGGTACCACATTGTGCAATTGAAAGAAATCCAAAGCGTTATTGTGCTGCTGCTTCTACACAAGCCGCCGTGACGTCGACTCTTTAATGGAGTTATTATGAAGATTTTTCTGTTCTGCTCCCTATAAGGGATGATTCTCAGAATATTAAGAAATGCAAGAAGCTTATTGTACTGTAAAAAGTTTTTTAGTTTGCTGACCTTAAATAACACTTATGGGTAATTTGTCCCGTGCGAGACTTTTTACAGTGCACTGCAGTGAAAATAACATAAACTGAAACAATTTTAAAAATAAGTGAATGTTATTCTTAAAGCTCTAGATAAGCACTATATTTAGAGCTAAGATTGATTTTAGGAACTTGATCTGTTTTCCGATAAAATATATAATTTCGTTCATTTTTTGGTTTTGCGTACGAATTGGATAATTTTTGCAATTATCACAACAGAAAACAAAACAGAAAGAAAATTCCAAAACCATTCTTAGCTCTAATTAAAGTACTTATCTAGAGCTATAAAAATAAACTTTTCTTATTTTCAAAATTGTTTATGTTATTTTCAATGTAAAGAGTCTCGGACGGGACAAATTCCGTCATGGAATTACCCATATACATATTATATCTACACATAGTAAACTAGTTAAGACTTTGACGAGAAGCAGTGGTAATTGAAATTTTGCTTTGTTTTAGGTTTTTGCCTCTGCGATCTTACAAATAAGAATAATATATATCACTATAAACATTTATACTGTGAAATGGAATTATTAACTATTCGATTTATTGGAAAAGGTGGGTACTTGTTAGCAATTCCTTAAGATTTTGTAATTTTGATTTTTATGTATTACTTGTAACCAATAATTATATACAGTAAAAAGTAAAAAGTAATTACAGCAAGTTTGATCTTTAGGGTAGCTCCTTTTATGAGTTTTGTTTTTGTTGACATTCTGCTTACATTTTCTTTAATTTATCGAATTATTCATGTTTCTCAGCGGAAAATATTGCTATGCATCTATTGACTGCTGCTACTTTTTTGGCATTACTATCTTTGCCCGGTCATGCAAGAGGCGGATTACGTGTCCCCACTTTTCTTCAAGAACCCCCAACACACCTGATATTTGGTAACGACACTGGTGCACAACTTAACTGTATAGCACACGGTAATCCACAACCAGATATTTCTTGGGTCAGGCGAGATGGTACCCTCGTAACGCAAGTACCTGGCCTTCGGTAAGACTTTATGTCCTTCGATTTGTCATGTTTATATTTTAAGTTTTCGGGTAAAAGCGTGTTTTGTGACTACATAAATCTGACAAAACCACAGTAACATTGTAAATGGTTACTGTGATACAAATAAACGCTTCTTACCTTTCAATCCCACACTTGTTCCACAACAGGGGCAGTTGGAAATTGATGATTGGATATGATATTAAAAGTCAATAACTTATTATAACGTAAAGAGAACATTGCTATACTGTGTTATTTTTCCTTCAAATATTTACTGTCTATATATAGAAGAATATCTGGAAATGGAACAATATATTTTTCCCCATTTTTGCCGCAATATTTTCGCACCGATGTTCACGAAGCTACCTATCGCTGTCGGGCTAGTAATGAAGCTGGCACAATATTGAGTCGAAATGTTCAAGTGCAAGCTGGTAAGCAAAATGTTCACCAAATTTGAAGTTATACATACGTTGGAGAGTTGATTAATATAAAAATACATACAGTGAAAGAGTGTTTGACTATAAGCTATTATAATATATATTACTTCACTATATACATACATTCAAAAGAAAAAGATAGAAATTAAAAACATATTGCAAATGATGCTGTTTTCCAGCTTTCTCTGACGTTGCCGTTTTTTTTTAATGTCAATTGACTTTTCACGAAAATGAATTAACTTTTGTATACAGTTTTGCGTCGCCAATTTCACGTACATGTTGAAGCTGCGGAAGTATATTTGGGAAACTCAGCATTAGTAAAGTGCGTTATACCAGAATTTGTACGGCCCTATGTGCGCGTGATTAGTTGGCACCGTGGGAACGAGATATTACTGCCAGAATCATCGGAAGTTTGTAAGTTTTGACAACGAACTTTTTTCATATGCTTATGTAGTAACGATTGTAATTAACGAAATTTTAAGCAGAAATTAATCTGAGATGTCAAGATGTTACGATTAATAGATTAATTTAAACTGATAACAAAATTTGACTGTGCGTGTTATTTTTAGTTTCCTGTGTATTCTGTAATAATTTTATTTTCGCGCCTATCCGGGATTCAAATTTACTTTTGGGTTGGACTTCTTCTTTTATTTCAATTTATTAATTACATAGGCAAAAATACAAGCCAAGCTGGATAGTTATGATTTAAATTTCGACACTTGAAATTAAATATATTTTAGTGAGTCGCTACGTAGTACTGGCAACCACCGGAGATCTGTATTTTCGCTCTGTTCGCTCAGAAGATGGACATGTGAAGTTTAACTGTTTGGTTACTAACACACTGAATGGGGATCGACAACAGAGTGATGATGTTACGCTACAGGTGAAAGGTAATATGAAATATTTGCAACTTGAACTCAATCTAAAAATAATATAATTTACTTATCATTTCAGAGCTCAACAAAAATATGGCACCACGAAGCAGTCAAAAACCTGTGATGGAAATTGAAGTGGAGCGGGGTAACGATGTACATTTGCCTTGCAATATTCAAGGCTCTCCATTTCCCATATTCACGTGAGTTTCAAAGCCACAGACCAAAAGCTAGCTATCTTCATTAGATTTAATTTATTATAATATGAGTTACACGTATGTCACATCATACGACATATACATATGGTACGTTTACAGAATTAAGAAAGATACTTTACTTGCAGCTGGTATCGTGTTTCTGACTCCGCAGCGCTGTATCCAATACCATTGTCACAACGTTTGAAACTCTTTCAAACACTATTGCTTATAAAGAATGCTGACGAGCAAGATGCAGGAAAATGGGTAAGTTAAATAATAGTTAGTTTATAAAGTTTGTTAAATGTAATTGAGCATAATTATATCTTTAAAAAAATTAAGTAAAATTTTATAAATACATGTACTAAATTTTGTTTACAGATTTGTCAGGCATCCAACCAATTTGGAGAGCAGCGTATTGAAATTCGGCTCAAAGTCAATACGTTTGTATCTGTGCATATACTACCGCAAGTTCAAATTGTCAATTCTGGCGGAACGGCAATTTTCAATTGCACGACAATTGACTCAGAGATTGATGTCATAGACTGGTGGCACAATGGTAAACCGCTGCAGGCGAAAAATGCACTTTAACGCTGGTCGGGATGGGTAAGTATACATATGTATGTATGTATGTATATGCATTATGCCAAATCAAACGAAAACATTTTCAAATTTTGTGCTTTAATCAGTTACGCCACAAAGCTTTTTGAGCTTTACAATATAGAAAAATACTATACATCCTGATATAAATAATCATTTGGCTGTACAGCAAAACTTAGGGTGGGAAAGGAATGGAACAAATGATTAGTCAGCTACAGCACCACTTCGGTGTTTTATGATTAAGCATATTGCTTGAAATTATTGATTTTCTCAATATAATTTTAATTAATGTATATCAATTTATACAACCCTCTTATGGACTTATTTTGAGTTCATGGCACACAGGATTTGAAGATGTGCACAAATCCACTTGAATGGGTTCAACCATCTCGATAATTTAATGCAAATTACACATTGCGCCTCCTAGGCAGTATACAACCTACCATATTCTCAATATATGCTTGTTCCTACATAGGTAGATGTTTATGTGCTTAGTGCATATGTACAAGACTACATACGCATTGCTGAGGACTTACAAACTGTTTACGCATACATAGGGATAGAAAGCTGGTAAAAAGTAAACACCATTGAAATATATGCGCGTTTGTGTTTCTGTGTTTGTGTGCGAGCTGACCAGCTGATGCCCAAGGATATACCCCAGAGAAGTGGTCAAGCCTCACATAATGAGAGAGTGAAAAAGAGAAAGAGAGCAAATGTTACAGAAATGAAAAAGCAGACGAGCCGAAACAAATCAGCATAACAAATCAAGCAAAAATGTATATGCTTATGTTAATCAAAATAAATAACCATTTTCGCTTGAGCAGACAAATGACCATTGCATACCCATAGACATTAATACGAAAATTCTTCACAGAAATTTCTCATTTTTTTCTAATCAAATGTTTGGTTTGGGACCTGACACAAGTGTAATAGTTTTGCTATATTTTTGTTAGTATACGTTTCCTCTCAAGAAGTTCATTGCTTGTACAAAATGTTGGCCGACGCGATCAAGGCGTTTATCAATGCCTAGTGGAAGCTCAGCACGCCAGCGCCCAAGCAATGTCGGAGTTAAAATTAGGGGGTAAGTTGGTATTCTTCTTTAGAAATTAAGAATTATAAGCTAATTTGTATTCCCCTGTAGACACTGTACCTGAATTGACATACACTTTCATTGAACAGAATGTTCGTCCGGGCCCATTAATATCCCTAAAATGTTCCGCTATCGGCTCACCGCATCCACAAGTAAGTTGATTTGCTTAAATACCATATATTTGGTTTACATTTTAGAGAGTTTGAATTTAGGAACACGTGTATATATAAAATTGAAAAACAGACACCTTAGGCATGATTGCAATTTTTGATTTTAGATAATGTTGTTATTCAACTCTCACTTCAGTTCACATGGCTTCTGGATTCGCAGCCTATTATGGATGCTTCTTTACATCATCGCTTTGCCATTGAACAATTTGTCGACATATCTGGCGATGTAATAAGTTACTTGAATATTTCACATGTGCGTTCTGACGATGGGGGTCTTTATAAATGTGTTGCCACTAACTCGATGGGACACACTGAGCATTCTGCCAGGTTAAACGTTTACGGTAAGCAATAAAATGTAATCAAAAATATTTTGATTTTATTAAGGTACATATATATTTAAAATATAATAATTTATTAGACTATTAATATAACTTACTTATTATATCACAAATTTTGGTGTGATAGTACTATATAGCGAATTGTTATTAGATAGTCGAGTGTGGGCTGTTGAGCCTAGAAAGACTTAATTCATTTTTCAATTAAGGTTATATATGCCTTGGTTAGAAGGTTATTATAACACACAGGGGAACTTCATTTAATGGAATATGCCGATTCTCTATTTAATATGTTAATGTTGTAACGAGTTGTAATGTTAAAAATTGAATTTCATTACGGTCACAGTAATAATAATTTATCTACTTTGATACAGGACCACCATATGTGCGGGCCATTGGAGCATTAAGAGCCATTGCTGGTGACGACATAATTATGCGCTGCCCATTTGCAGGTTATCCTATTGATCAAATTCGATGGGAAAAAGCGCATCAAGAATTAACAACAAGTAAGTATATTTTTGGGGAATATAGAGAAGAAGTCGCCTCTGAGAATCATATTTATTATTGATCAGCAATAACATCGGAGATCAAGTCTGTTTTAGTTTTTGCAACGCCCACTTCCGCCAATGCAAGCGTAAATTAAAAGCTAAGATCAATGTTTGGATGTAAAATTTGATTGCAATCGGATAAGTTAGAAGCTATTTAAGAACATTTTTAATATTATATGATAAATAGGGCTTCTGTGGTGAGGTGTTATTTTCTTTGGCTAACAATCTGGATATATTTAATATATTTTTTCGGCTATTAATAAAATAAGTAAATGCACAAATTATTGCTATTGGTTTAGGTTCTCACTATTCGTTTGCGTCGGTACATGAAGGGGGTCAGCTTGTTATTAAGAATCTGGAGCCCAGTCGGGATCAGGGCATCTACACATGCATCGTGCGCGGCCAAGCGGGTGAAGAAGCACGTCGTGATGTACAATTGAATGTCAACAGTGAGTATTACAGATTAGGCTTCATTGAAGGGCTTAATTAATGTTATATGTCGTTATTTAGGCCCCCCAGTTATTGAACCTTTTAAGTTTCCTAAAAATCTTCAGGAGGGTGGAAGAGCGCAAATTACCTGTGCAGTATCTTCTGGAGATATGCCAATCTATTTCAGCTGGAAAAAAGATGAAAATGCAATACCTAGTAGTCTTCAGGTAAGTGCCAGTACACAGAAAAGTAACTGAGTGGTTTACTAAGCAATTATTGTGTTTTTGTGGACCTAAGATTAACGAAAAGAAGGAGGAATTTTACTCACTTCTTGTTCTTAAGGATATCAGCGTCAGACACAGTGGCAAATATACTTGTTTGGCGAGTAATGCTGCCGCTAAGGTCAACTTTACAGCTGAATTGCAAGTGCGGGGTGAGTGTTATTAAGAATGTTACTGATACTGATATATATAAATACTCATATATATGTATTTATATATATATATATGATTGATTTTGTTGTGTGATTAATCTGTAGAAATTATAGTTCGTTGCGCTGACTTTTTTATTCGTTTCTTTACCTAAAATTGTAAAAAAATTTAATCAAACTCATTTTCAATAATCTATAGTACTCGGCGATTGGTTACGTCTTGGTTTAAAATGTTGCCATACCGTGTGCTGGATTAACCATTTGTTTGTTAAGGTAATATCCGTCCCTTACCTAAACAATATCGGACATCATAACATCGATGAGTTTCTGATATTCGATTGATTCTTGCATTCATGCGATGAAGAACAATGTCAATGCGATGAAAAACAACTTTGCGCATACAATTACCTTTAATCATATCTTGGCCTTCAGTCAATCGCAGTTTTAAATAAACGAATCAATTATTTGTTTTGTGATATGCCAAATAATTGCACAATGCCGATCGATTTCATCATCTGTATTGCCTATTAAATAAATTTGCAGAAATTAGTAATCTGCTTCTGCAAAAGGTTATCATGAGCCTGCAGTAAACGTGACTTGGATGTATGTCGAAAATGTAATAGTAGATTTTTAAAAATGCAATGTATTAGTGAAATGACAAAATTAGGAAATAAGTAGTCTCTTATGATATTTGTAGCGCCAAAAGACTTCATTTGAAAGCTTAAATTATATGAATGGATCTTTGTTAAAAAGTAATTTGACTCTGGTGCTGAACCGGAGGTGAATGATCTAACCATATTTAATATATTTCATACATCACTTTATTTTTCTCATGTTCCAGTGGCACCACGCTGGAACCACGAACCTATGGATACCGCCATTATGCTTGGTAACACAATATCGATCAATTGTGAGGCAGAAGGATATCCCATTCCAACTATTACGTGGCTCAAAGGAGAAGGTAAGTTATTTAATGTATTATTATTAGTCACAATGAGATTAGTAAACCATTGAAGATTAGCCAGAATCTAGCTCTTGATTGTTAATAACTTCAATTCCAGTACCAAATTTATTAATAAATGTGTTTCTATCAGGCAAAGCATTTAAGGACTTTAAAGCATTGAGCATGCGAAATAATTCCCTAATGATGAATATTGCCACAGATAATGATGAAGGTTACTACCTGTGTCAGGCCACTAATGGAATTGGTACCGGCCTTAAGAAAATAATACGCATTAATGTTAATGGTAATTTGAATCGTCACCAAACAACGTAGCCATCATTCTCACTCTCCATTTCTGCACAGAACCAGCACGATTTGAGCAGTCTGCACAGAATGTTAGCTCCCCGTCGTAATGAACCAATTACATTGGTTTGCCACGCAAAGGGCGACGAGCCTATCAGCATTGTCTGGACTCACAACAATGGGCGCATTGATCTTAATAACTTTCGTTTTAGCATTGCTGAGATGAAAACTGGGAATGGTGTAGACTCCAAGTTGACAATTGTGCACTCGGAACGACATGATTCAGGCGATTATCGTTGCACAGCTGAAAATCCGTATGGACACGCTGAGCACATCATTTTTCTCGCAGTGCAGGAGCGACCTGATACTCCATCTAATTTAGATGTTTTCGAGGTAGGGTCGCGCACCGTTAAACTAAGCTGGCGGCGACCCTTCGATGGGAATTCGCCCGTCCTCAGCTACCTTGTGCAGTATCAGCCACTTACGTACTTGCAGTCACGTGCAGCAATGGGAGCTGCCGATACTGATTGGGACAGGACCAATGTCATAAATGTTACTCTACCTTCATCAAGCATAAATCAGAGGTAAGTTTTTTGAATCCACATTTAGAAACAAAAACATTAATTTCGATTCAAAAGTTATGACAGTGATATTCGCGAAAATGCCATTGTATCAGGACTTTCTCCAGCAACAACCTTCCTTATACGTATGCAGGCCATCAACGAGATTGACCGCAGTGCTTACACTGATTCAATTGTAATAAAAACACAGGAGGAGGCTCCCACGGAGGCTCCTTCTAATGTCCAAGTACAAACCAGCAGCGAGAATGAATTAATCATAATCTGGCAGGTTGGAGAAAAGGAATCATCTAGTAGTATCATGTCTCCTATATTGATATATTATAGATACCTCCCCGTGCGTCATGGAACGGTGAGCTTATTGGTTACACCATTAACTGCAGTGAAGAAAAGCAAAACATTAACTTCATTAGCGTGGTCAATAGTTCCCTCAAATCAGTTATTGTCAGCGGCTGGGCTACAACTAAAGCCACTCTGAGTGGACTGCGTAAATACACACGCTATGCTATCACTGTGCGAGCCCTAAACAGTTTTGGCTCTGGACCATGGAGTGCTTCGATCTTCGGCACTACTGCAGAGGGCGGTAAGTAGAGATTGTATTAAATAAATTATAACAATTACACCTATCTGTTGTACATATAAAAGAACTATGGCCAAAATCATTCTACGTAAATGGCGGATTTGATGCGAATTTATTTTTATTATATCCGCTGCCCGTAAAGTAGAAGGATATTATAAAATTTTTTATGGAATATCGGATTGGTATTTTTTATAATATGTTTTATTGGAAATGCACAGCAAGTATTTCACAATCGACTGTAGCTTTCTTACATATTTTTATCTCTAAATTTAATATTTGTAGTACCTGAGGCTGCGCCCCAGAATGTTAGTTGCTCGGCATTGTCATCGCAGAGTCTAAAGATATCATGGTTAGAGCCGCCGTTACAACTGCATGGCGGCATTATACAAGGCTATAAAATTTTGTTTCGGCCAATGGGATATCAATGTGAGTATATTCATACATACGGGTTTTTTAATCAGACTCCAACTATAATTTAATAAATACGTTGCTTAAAACAGATTTAAATCACTTCTTAAATCTTAATGCTGACTAATGATGTATGCTTATTAAAAATCTTTAGTGGACTCGCCTTCAAAGATGCAAATTAAACGTACATCAAACTTAGAAACTTTTCTGCACACCCTACACAAGGCCACAAACTACTCCATACGAGCACTGGCTTACACATCTACAGGAGATGGCTTGGCCAGTCAACCATTGTTTTGTCAAACCGACGACGACATCCCTGATGCACCTTTTGCTATTAAAGCTGCGGCGCTAACTGCCGATTCAATTTTAATTTCATGGCTGCCACCGAAGAATCGAAATGGAATTATATCGCATTACACGGTATATGCACGTGAGGCAGGTCGTAAGGGTCAAACAAAAAGTAAGTATGTCAATTACTTATGTTTGTACTTATTATCATATTATAAAATCATAGAAGATTATCGAGTGTTAGGTGTCTCGATGTTTACTCTGATCGTCAATAAGTTTGTTGCAAAAGAATACCGAAATTATGTCTTTATATAATTGTGGATACACGGTACTCTGCAGGCCAGCATCGCTTACTGTTATTTTTTATAAAAATGATTTTAATGTCCTATTAGCTCACGTGGTGCGTGTTGATGAGTACGGATATCCAGTAACATTTGAAGCGCGAAACCTAGCCGAGAACCAAATGTATGAGTTTTGGGTCTCTGCATCCACATCGGTAGGAGAAGGTGAACCCACATCTGTGGTCGCTCAGGCTACAAACACTCGAGGTAAGTAAAAGTGCAGTCAAATGCTGTGCATGCTTACGTCCATGACATATGTATGTACATACATATGTATATGCATGTACATGCATTAAAGGTACTAAACTGTGTATGATTTTGATTTGAATTTAAATTGTGAGTGCAGTCGACGATTGCGGACCAAAATAACCGCATCAACCTCTGTGAATTTTGCATTTTATGTAACTATCTGATGGAAATGTATGTTCGTTTGTTTATTATAGCACCTGCACGCATTGCCTCTTTTGGGCAAGTGGTGAGGAAACCGGTGGGCATGCGGCTTGTGTTGGAGTGTATGGCTGTCGGGAATCCAACACCTCGTGCACGTTGGTTAACTCGTGATCGGCCCGTGACTTTCAGCTCTTTTTATGAAGTGACCAATCAGGGCCATTTAAAAATACACCGTAAGTTAAGCAAGAAAATAATTTATTCCAACTTTACATTTTCGCTTTGCTTGGCGGTTCTCATGCTCGTGCTCAGGTGTTGAAAGCAGCTTGTCCGGAAATTTTACCTGCACCGCAAACAATCTGTTCGGCAGTGATGAAATACAATATCAATTGATAGCTATGAAACCTCCCGTTGCTCCACAAATCATCGTACAGTACGCTTCCGCTGACAGCATACGTGTCAGTTGGGATGCACCAGAAAACGGTGGTGCAGCTCTACAGGGATACACTATTTCGTATCATACGTCCGGTGATAGTTGGACGGAGATTGAGTTGCTGCCAGACAATAACGCTTATACGATTACTGGGTTGAAGTGTGGCAATCAGTACACTATAAAAATGTCGGCTCATAATATGGTGGCTACTGGAGCGACCAGTGACGAAATAAATGTCTGGACCAAAGGAAAAGGCGAGTTCTTTAATTCATTTTAACATAAACGACAAATTACAATTAATATTTGTTAATGTCTAAAATAACATAACATAACTAGTAGAAAATCATAAAAGTAACAACTTTATAATTTTTAATTTGACAGTGTCTCAGGCACCAAATGGCAGCGAACTAATTACTACAAATTCAACATGCGTAAATTTAAAACTATCGTCGTGGCTTAATGGTGGATGTGTTATTAACCATTTCTCAATTGAGCATCGAGTTCTAGGTACATTAAAGACTAAATGAAAAAAACCCAGAAATGTTTAGTTTAAATAATTATTCAATTATGAGACAAAAATTAGCATACATAATATAACAAATGTACATCGTGTATAATTTAATTTTGTATGCTGATCTAAACAAAATTAAACTTGCATTTTTAAATGTTTGAAAGGCACATAGGCACATAGCACAAGTCACTTCAGTTGTATATCTCTAAGAATGACTTTAATATTGAACATTAAAAAGAAGTAACTGATAATTTAAACAAATTAATTGTTCTTGCTTAATAATTTTTACCATTTTCTTATCAACTGGAGTAGCTTACCAAGATTTGAAATGTATGTTAATGTTTACTTTTTCCACAATCTTAGGCGATACACGCTGGACAGTAGTAACATCGGATATTTCAAATGCCGAGGAAAATCGTGATAATTTAATATTTTGTGATTTTCTACCAGCCAAGTGGTACCAGCTTCGAGTCTCGGCTACCAACGATGCTGGAACAACTACAGAACATTACCAGTTTAGTACAAAAAGCCTCGATGGTATCACCCTTCCTCCACCCCCTTCGCTTAACTCGGAAAATGATTTAATGGACAACCTAATAAATGCAACGAATCCAACAAGTGGTGATTGGTTGGCAACATTTATTGTCATTGTCATTATCACTATAACTATAATAACTATGTAAGTGAAATTTTTTAAAATTTTATAAAAATTAATAAGATGATTTTTACGTATTCAAAATTTGTTTTGCAGCGCACTTCTTGTTAAGCACCGCCACACACTTTGTGGCCATATTAATGAGGAGTATGAATCTCGTGCACTACCAAGTGATTACAAGGAGGAGCGTGAAAATCGGCACAACCAGCAGGTATACAGCGCTTCCCCGGTTAAAACAGTTGATAAGAGTAACGAGTCAGGTGAGTGATATAAATAGTTTTGCTTAGTTATCGTCATAATCATTATATCATGACATCTCTAGAAATGTATGAGATTTCGCCGTATGCCACGTTCAACGTCAATGGAGAAAGAACAGGCGCACCAGCGAAGCCAGCTTCACATGGGCTGGCAGGACATACGCCTCATGATTACACTATGCAATTTAAAACATTTGGTCACCCCGAAGGGGATAATCTTAACGCTACAGCCTACCCGTTACTACCCAATACAAGATTTGGGCACGGAAAAAGCAAGTCCAGTTGGCCTAAGAATCGGTACCTTAATACCGATGGTATGTTTTCTTGGGCTGTGCTTTTGCTAAATGCTAAGCTTCTTAATTTTAGATGAATCTACTCTGAGTAAATCAATGACTATTGTGGCTGGATCTCATTCTGGTCATTCTAAAAAACTGGCTAGTACGCGCCCTACAAATAATGGTACTTCTGGAGTTGTTGCGGAGTCAGAATCTGACACAAGTATTAGTCCGAGCACAGAGTTTTCAAATATGCCTACATATCGAGTTCCATGTAAATCCGTACGAGGGAGTGACGGACGTGTAGTTGTTGGTAAGAATTGTAATAAAATGATGTGGTCTTGATCGTCAATGACTAGACGACTTCACAGATATGTTTCGTCCCGATTCGAGTACGGAATCTAATAATGAACAAATTTCCCCATTGGTGGAACGGAGATTAAATACGCCGCGCCACGTTGGCATACCAGTAGATAATAGAAGCGCGGAACGGCGATTCCGCATGAATGCACAGCTGGGTAATCAGACGTTGGAGCGACGAAAGTGCCCTGGTAGTAACAACAGGTAGTTCAGGTACCTAAACCCTATCCAATCCGAAGCTAAAACCTAAATGAACAAATTAAAACTTGTATTCAGCTATTGGTAAACTAATTAATAAAATGTGTGATACACAATAATTTACTGATCATTACAGTGCTAAAAGTGAAATCGACACAGTCGGTTTATTCACAGCTTCAACAAATTTTATAACATGCGGGGACTTTTCAGGCAGACTTGCCCCGCCAACTGTATTCAATGATGCTCGTGAGTTTGGCGATCAAGTAGAGTGTGAACGAGAACAACGCGCATTAGACTTAGAAGTGCAACGCGTGATGGAAAATACCAGCGATGCTCAGTTGGAGAAAATGGATCGTGAAGAGATAACTCCATTATTGGTAAGGTAAGCTCATCAATCCGGTTGGCGAGATGCAGTTATTTTACCAATCCTGACACTTAAAACGTAAAAACAAGGATAAATGGAACAAAGACATAAAAAATAACCAGACAAACATTTTAAACTTACAAAATCGAAGTCTCAAGACGTATTCACGTATTGAATTTATGAAGATGCATTTACTTTCTATTCATTTCTAATATATATACATATACACCTTATTGTGTCTATTGAGAACGTGAAGAAATCACTTGGAAAGTTAAGACTATATAGCTCCAAATATAGAATAAATAAATATACAAATTAATGAAATTTCTCAGTAGCTCTACTCAAAAGTAACACTCTACAACTGCTTATTAAAAGTATAATAGAATACAATATTTTTTGTAAAAAACTAAGAATTTTCTTATGTGTTTTTATAAGTAACCTAATAATGTGTACTATTTCAATAATCCATATTATATTTGTAAGTAAACATGTGTCAAAAAAAAGAAAACTATGCAAATCAAGAAGAAAACTTATTTAAATAATAATAAAAACTTCCTCAATTTTTAATAATTTCTTTTAATAGAATTTAAAAAAAAAAACAATTGAGGTCACTACCTTTGAATATAGAAATCAAGAATATTATTTATATATAAAGTCCTTCAAACTCTGTTACATAGGCATTTTTAACGGGAACAGAGTTTAAGAAGGTATACTGAAATATATATTTTTACACACCTATGTATATAGAGTATGTACCATTGTATATACCTAAAATACATACATACATATATCAATTCGAGTGCAGGACCGCTACAAAAGCAACAACCTGTAAGGGTTGCCTTGTACGTTCATTAGAAAGACAAGGAATAAAGAAAAAAGTGTAAAGAAGTGTTGCACATTCAAACAGTCAAGCAACTCAGCCAGCCGCTCACAAGTCGCCCATCTGCTATTCATGAGGGACTCACTTAAATAAAGTGCTTTTGCATTGCCAGACAAATGGAAAGGTTGATAAGGGGGTGAATACCACAATGTGGTTGCGGCAATTGCAGTGGCAGTGTCTCTGATGCTAAGGGACGTGATTATTTGAATTATTGCAAGTTTAGCCCACTTACAACTGTGGTAACAATTTATTATGTGCTGCTATATACAATAATGGATCCTTCCGAGTTTTAATCTAATAGGTTCTGTCGGCGATGTTGTACCATTTAATAAAATCTTCATTAATAATTTCACAAAATCCTGAACAGATTGTGAAAACCCAACATTTGTATTATATGTCCGGGTATAAAAATGTATGTGAAGGAATAATTATGTATCTTACCATATAGATTGCCTTCAAAGAACTCTTATTTTCATGAATAGCCTTAAATTTACATAGTCAACACCGAGATGCTCAATATGGAATCTGGTCCACTGGCAAAACCACTTCAAGTCTTCAATTAAATCAATGCAATTCGAATGTACTAAAATAGTCGGAGTTGAGTTCAGTTTTATGATTGGCTAACTTGAAAATGTGTGTTATATGACAGAACAATAAAGTTAATCCTTGGCCTTAAATGATAGCTACTAAAGCTAAAAGCGTTTCTAATTTTCTGTCACACAAAGACTGATTGAGAAAATAATTCTGTACACATTCAAACTCATAGGCACATTTACATACAGACAAACTGCATTAAAGTCAAATTTAATCTATAACATTTTTGACGTGAATATACAAATTTAAGGGTACCAAAGTCTCACATATACATAGCTATTGAGACTTCAGCTTCAAACTTGTCTCTTCAATATGAAAAGCACTCTGCTAACAACAGTAGTTCGTACACAACTCCGGAATTGGCAAAAGACATGACAGTCAGCTCAACAGACTTATAGCTCCGCCTGCTATAATGCAGCTTCCGCAAGTGGCGCCATTTGCGCTCTGCACTGCATCACCATCAGCACATTATTGGATGATTTATTGATGTCGATATGCTTAGTTGAACAGTATACAGAGACTGGTAGTGGCAACAGAGCTGCAATTTTTTGGTATCTGTGCGTGTGTTAATATACCACCACCACTCGGCGGCTATGCTCGTTCAAACGTATATAAGTATATTTGTTACATATGTATGAACATGCGAGCATACGAAACGACAAACTATGGAAATGTTTCTTTATTTGGATGTGCAATATTTAAGATTAGTCGCGAGTTCTATGTGTGTGCTCATTTGCATTTTATACATGTAAAAATGAAATCAGCAAAATCATTTTAATGGACATTTTGCCGCAGTTATTCTAAGAAAAAAGACTTTAATTAAAATAAGATGTATAATATTAAATATACATATATATGCATACATTCTTATGTTTATAGGTGTAAATGCTCAATAAACGGCATCAAATTTATTCTAAATATCAATATATCAAATGGTTGTTCTGAAAACATTTAGTCAGTCACTTGAAAAATTAATAAACATGCAGTCTCTGGAAGAATGCATTTAAATGGTTCAATTACTTTCCTTTGAAGTTTTTTAGCTAGCTCTTTCAAATGCTCTGAAAATTGTAATAAACAACAATTTCTTCATTATAGAATTAAGTAAAAATATTGAAAAGGCTTTCAATTCACTAATATAAAATGTTGTAGAGGAGAGTATACTTAGCTTAGAACGTCAAATTGTTTATATTATAATAATATTGCTTTAATGTATTATGACAAAACTATTAAAACTTCTTATGAACTTATATTAACTGGCTTGAAAGAGACATCAAGAGCTACATCTATTCATGAATTAGGAAATTATGTTACTGTTAAAACAGACTTACCAGTTAGCCTATGCTATCAAATAATTAGAAAAGCCTTAGATAAAGGTCTGGTTCTATGTGTGTGCTCATTTGTATTTTATACATGTAAAATGAAATCAGCAAAATCATTTTTATGGACATTTTGCCGCAGTTATTCTAAGAAAAAGACTTTAATAAGATGTATAATATTAAATATACATATACATATATGCATACATTCTTATGTTTATAGGTGTAAATGCTCAATAAACGGCATCAAATTTATTCTAAATATCAATATATCAAATGGTTGTTCTGAAAACATTTAGTCAGTCACTTGAAAATTAATAAACATGCAGTCTCTGCAAAGAATGCATTTAAATGGTTCAATTACTTTCCTTTGAAGTTTTTTAGCTAGCTCTTTCAAATGCTCTGAAAATTGTAATAAACAACAATTTCTTCATTATAGAATTAAGTAAAAATATTGAAAAGGCTTTCAATTCACTAATATAAAATGTTGTAGAGGAGAGTATACTTAGCTTAGAACGTCAAATTGTTTATATTATAATAATATTGCTTTAATGTATTATGACAAAACTATTAAAACTTCTTATGAACTTATATTAACTGGCTTGAAAGAGACATCAAGAGCTACATCTATTCATGAATTAGGAAATTATGTTACTGTTAAAACAGACTTTCCAGTTAGCCTATGCTATCAAATAATTAGAAAAGCCTTAGATAAAGGTCTGACTTGCAAAACTATACGACAAATTGGTGATCTCTATATGGCCATTCCCTCGAATATGGAAATCACGACCAAGTTAAAACAATTGAATCGCTAAAAGAGAAACCCTACTGCGTATAATTTAAGGATTGCGTTAGGTAAGTCAGAGTCCTGGATATTCATTTACAAATTTATATAGGACTAAAATCCATAGATGCCGATTGCATAAGGGAAATCATGATAAAACCATTTAACAACGTTGTACAATCAGATAATATTTTTTCGCAGCAATAAACAGGTGTTCCAAAGTCAAATGCTAATTAGATTCAACTTTACTCAAACTAAAAAAATATTTTGGCGACATTTTCGGCAGAAAATTTATTCTTTTACATATATACAATAACAATTATCAAATCAATTATCAAATATTACATTAAAGCATATGGTAAACGGTAAGTTAATTTAAAAAGTGGCTTACATTTTTTAAGTATTTTCAAGATTTTCTTTAGCCAGAGTATTTAAATAATCCGAGCCGAGCACGTAATGTTTTGGATGTATTTTAGGATAAACTTAAAATTCCATAATTTTAGATATTGAACTTGTTTTCGATTTACATTTAAAGGATGACTAACCTAATGATATCTAATAAACATATTTCATAATTTAAGTGTTTGAGTTCTCAGTTCTCCATTAGTATGCTTTTTTTCCCTGTGCGGATTATGACAAAGTCAAACAACAAACACGTATTACTCTTAAAACGTAGCGTTGCATACAATGCTTCTACTTAAGTTGCTCTCCGTGTGCAATGGATGCACTCTCAAATAACTGCGGGGTGGCTTTTAATTATGTCGTTATTTTTTAATTGCCTGCATTTCAACGATTTCATATTGTGAGCATATTAAGAGTTGGGAGTATTTGAAGGCATTTCTGTTGGCACAATTTAATTATAGATAATAAATATAATATTTGTTATTAAATGACTGAATTTTTAAGAATACTTTTACATAATATTATCAACAATATTGCTGTAAGCCATCCTTAATAACTTTCAATAAATCCGTCAACTAAATGAGCATAAAATTTGTGGTAAACATAAGATGTTGCTTGTTTCCAATTTTAAATGTATTTATTAACATTAATTATGCAAACGAGAAGACGGTTAGAGAGAGTCTGACTATCGTTTTTGATGTATGTATACCAGACCGCCACAAATAATTGTAGTATGGCGCCATCTATTGGAATTTGTAGAATCTATTATATGGTCCAACAGTGTTGCCACATCAATATATTGCCAACGCAAGCAGTACACTGCTTCCATTTGAACCATCATTTCGAATAAAAAATGACTATGCCAACCATTCAATATGATATCAACCTAAAAGTAACCGGTAAGAAAGCTACAGTCGAGCGTGCTCGAATATGAGAAACCCGCCAACAATTTTCAATTAAGACATTTTCTAAAATACTACGAAAAACATTAAAATATACTGAAGGTTATATTTGTTATATCGATATTGTACTGTATATACAAATTTTCCATATAGTACAAAGTATACCGATGGTCAGCCAAAGCAACTAAGACAAAATTACAGTATGATTGTTTTGACATATAAAAGTATTTCCTAAATAACTTTTAAATAAAAATGTTCTATCTGATGGTTCCAAACTTTTAGGAATTATAAATACTTAAGTTATTATTGTAAGGACTGAAAATCGGCTCTAGCTTCAAAATTACACTTGCAATTCGGTTTATAGTATTGCCGAGTCGGAAGTGGGCATGGTAAGGATTGGTCTGCGTGCAAAAATTTCAAGTACAAATTATATCTGTCGAAACAAATTATATCTCTATCTCTGTCTATGAGATCCAGTGTTCTATGCGGAGAGACGAACGACTATATCGTGTTGAATGTTAAGGCAGATCACGAATATATAATTCTGCCTGATACATACATTTCCTGCAGTGATAATACCCTTCTACCCTCTGGGTAGCAGGTAGAATAATTTAATTAATTAGTTGGAAGAAATTGGGTTCTATCGGCTTTTTACAAAATGCATTGAGTATTAAAACCTCTCAGTAAATCTATATTTGATTTGAAGTTTTAAGCATTGAAAAGTTGCAGTAAAACTCAAACACTATGAGCTATCTATTGGGGCGCATTTCCTGGTTTAAATCGCTTCTTTGTTGATCCCGCAAAAAAATCACAAAAAAAAACGCAATTAAACTGGATAAGTAACATCCAGTCAGTATACCGCTGTGAAAGCCACTCAAGAAATGTAGCTGTTTCTCTTGCTGCGAGCGGAAGTAAGTTTTTGCAAATATATTGAATTATTTGTTTGTTGCTGAGATAGAGTGATTAATTTGTACGAACTCAGCGAGCCCCTGACAACTGTCAAGACACATAAATACAACAAGAACTCTGCACTCTAACAACACTCACCGTCAAACCAGTTCTCGGCAAACAAAACCATTGTAGACGTATTTGAGATACCAAAAGCTCACACCCACAACTCAGCAAAACTCTCGAAAGCAACCGGTAAGTTTTGAGTAATGCTTGTATACGTCACCAAATTAATTAGACATAAGCTGGTGTTGTTCAAGTATCACGCCCACAAAATCCCAGTGACGTTTAATTTCGTCTAGCACTCACATTACTCAAGAGGTTGGCGCGTGTTGTCAATTTACTTGAAAAATCGAATAATTTATATGGAATAACATTATCATAATTTTATTTTTTCCCACGACATATAAATTGAATAATAAATATACTCATTACTAAAACTTTTGACTGAAAATGTTTACGAGTAGATTTCAGAAGAGTGTAATCAAAACAAAAAGGCAATTTAGTCGAAAGACTACCAGGCTTAGTGAGATTGTAGCGTGAATTGGTGACGAACCAGAACCAGTCTCTGGCAACGCCAATATTATGTCCGGTTGAGACAAAAGAATTTCACGCATTTTATTGGGACATAAATTATTATTATAGCCGCTTTTACGTCTCTGGACTTGTCCATCCAAGTTAATTCTACGTTTTACAATTTTAGCTGCAGTTACAGCTCCACTAATCAATGACCTATCCGACGACCAACCACTTGGCCGTATTAAATTTGCATTAATTACAGTTTAAGCGCATGACATCTGTTACACTCGGCTGAGTTCGTTTCCTTAACACTTCCTACTGTTACTTTCCATACAAATTTCCTAAAAACATATTAACTTTCTTTATATCAACTATTGTTCTTGGGAGCGGGGATTTTACTATTGATACCAAAGACATAATTTGTATTAGTAAGTTCTGAATATTTACCTTTTTAAATAAAGTTCTAAATATCTATGTTCTATATTATTTACATCTATATTGATTACTGTCTTGTAATCCAGTAATCGTTTATTAGATCATCTTTTCTCTCTTTAAATATTTCTAATGCACAAAATATAATTTATATACAGGACCCCATATAAATTACCGAGCTACTTTATTTGTATTGATACTTTTTTTTATTTTATCTGATGTACTCTCAGACTAACTGAGACCGGCTTGAAACAGTCTTGTAGTTGTTGTCGCTGCCGCTGTTTCACAATTCTTGACTTTATTAAGCTTTTGCACATTCGTTTGGGTCGTATATAAAATCAAAAGACAAACGAGAGTTTAATTATTTCAACATAAAACTTGACGCTCAACAGTCGCAAATTTTGCGCGGCTTCACGTCAATAGTATAATTGTATAATTGATTTTTATTTAATAACCATTAGAATGTGCACACATAAGATCCTGATGATGCTGTGTATGGCGATGACAATTGCTTGCCTGCTGCAGACAGGGGATACATACCCTTCCATTGGACATTATGGAAAGAGATTCGGTAAGCCTTTTAAACCATTACTATTATTAAATTTTAATTTTATTAAAATGTTACAGATCCAATGAGTGGAATTGATTTTATACAGATTTGTCTCAATAACTGTGCGCAATGTAAAAAAATGTTTGGTGATTACTTCCAAGGACAGACTTGCGCCGAATCGTGCCTAAAGTTTAAAGGGAAGGCCATTCCTGATTGTGAAGATATTGGATCCATAGCACCATTCCTCAATGCCCTTGAGTAAATGCTTTTCGAGTTTAATTCGCACCTTGCGATTTTATTCGCATCCAAAAGATTATATTAATCATTAAAATACTGAACCTTCTGTCACTTTGCGAAACACATCTATCCTGTTAAATTGATGAAGCTGAAGATCATGTAACCAAAGAAGTTTTAACAATCTGTAGAAAATAAATACTAGCACTTAAAGCACATATAATTTTTCACATTTTATTTAATTGGGGAATAATCGTCATGTATTTAATTTACAATGAATAATTTGACCTTTATTAACCTATGATGTATTTCTGCTATTTTAAAATAATACATATATACAAAAATGATAGAAATGCATGGAAATGTCGGAAATCTATATTTCGAATGGCAGTGTGAAGTTGGAGCTGACTGTCAATTAACAGTGAAAATGAATATAGCAAGACTAGAAGAAGATTAAATAGGACAATGTAAAGAAATAAGGAAAGCATGATAATGTAAAAATTAAAAAAAGCAACGAAAACAATAATCCAAACATCCTTTACTTTCTAAAGTTTAAAATTGTATCGGGAATTTCATTAATGTAATTCTGAAAACGAAAACAAGTGATGTTATAACGATTTTAAAACATTTTTTTTTTTTTAATTTTACTTACATATTGGGATGAGTCTAGGCCATGCTTACCCAAGTCCGCCCACTTGCTTAAATCAATGGACGCTATAATGCCGCTCTTGCATGGTACACGAGGATTTCTATATGAAAACAATTATCAAATATTTGTATTACTATTATTATTAAAAAGACTTACATTTCATGGTCTGGCAATACCATAGGATATATCTGCACTGTATCAATCAAATCGGTATTATCGCAAATTAAACGGGAAAGTTTAGCTTTGCGTATCTCCTGCAGCTGTTCGGGTGTAAACGATGATGGCTGATTAGGCAACTCATACCAAAAACGGTCGCCACGACGAATGTAACTCATTTGAGTAGCAATAATACAGGCAAAGGTTGGACCCAGCATGGAACCAGGCAATGATTTTTCGGATACACCACCGGACCACAAATCGATGTCAGCAGGATTTCTAAAGCATTACAATTAGAAGAAAATCTTGAACGCTAATTTAAATCGAACTTACTCAAAAATGCTGCCATAGCGAAGAACAGTCTCATTTGGCATGGAGCCATACATTTCATCCCATGTATTGGAAGTTGGCAATCCACAGAACTTACGGAATTCCATATACCCAGGAATACCGAACTCACGACCACGTTGCATATTGAATGAAACCAAATCCATGCCGAATCGTGCACCTTCCTTTTTAAAGAGGTGATTGGTAACCTCCTGGGTAATAGAGTCATCCATGGCTTGTGCCACCTGATTCATTAGACCCATAAAATATTCATCAAGAACTCCAGCTCGATACAAATCATAAGGCCGACGAATTAAATCTGATAAACGCTTTGAAGCAATAAATTTATGTGCCTTAGACCAGCGCTCGACCGCAGTCGGCAATAGTGAATGACCGAAACGGAATGCCGCACCAGCAAATGAATCAATAATTCCTGGATTCACTTTAGAATCATATCCATCCCAATAACCATCCTTCTGCAATACCAAACCAAACTTCTCCATTACCTCTTTTCCCAGTAGAATAGGCAAAAATTCATTGAATGTAATGTGTTGTACTATGGCAATATTAATACGACGCGCTTCCTGGAAAAGTGTTTCATCATCCCAGTGTTGATTAATGTGAGCCAGTCCTGTGGCCAGACGATTGTGCTCACGCGCCATTAAAGTGTGCATGCATGTCAAGACTAGTTGCTCATTAACTCGAATCTCGCCTCCTTCAAAGCAATACATGCTTTTGTTAGGTCGAGTGCAGCCCTCGTCAGGTATATCTAATTTTAAAGGTAATAGATCTTTCAGTCCATATTCTTGGAATACAGGATTCATTCGCATCAGGCCACCGTATCCAGTACGAAGTTTTCGTGCAAAGGATTCCTTAACACCATAAACAGTGTTGGCGTCAATGACGCCTGTTAAAGTATTAAACTGCTGTCTAGACCCTGCAAAGCAAATATTGTGCAACATTTGTTAAATAAAAGTTGAAATATATGAGGAACTACAATACTTAATTAACAAGTTTTACTTTAGTAATTACCCAATCGACAGCCTGGACGGGGGGAAGGAAATCCTCGCACAAAATCTATGCACTTCACATTGAAAAGGCGATAGAAGTAATCATCGTCAGGAATTCGTATTTCATTGCAATATGGATGTTTTAGATGTAGTGCTCGCTTGCAACATTCCTCCGGATCATTACGGTTAATCGGGTCTATGAAAAAAATCTTTACTATACCATATAACATTAAAACCAAATGGCTGCGTAACGTACCCAAGGGTGTGCCAGTTAATGTAAAGTCGTGATCCATAAACTGACCCCAAGCAATGACCATAACTGTACCCGCGTGATCGTGATATCCATCATCTGGGTGCATTGTGCGGGAAACAACGCGAGAAAAGGGTAAATCACGACCTGTCACCGAAATCCGTGGAGCATTTATGCCATCTGCGTATAGCGGTCCAATTAGGCGTTGGAAAGGAGCATTAGCGGCGCCCCAGGTAGGATGTTCAATGTTATTGCAGAGTCCGTCGAATCGTCGATACTTTCCTGGGCGGCACTCCACTCCGGCAAAGAACGGTGGACAGACTTCACGAATAAGCGTTTTTGAGGTATCAATTGTAGGCAATCCTTTTTCGATTTCTTCATATGATAGGCCATATCTACACGTTACACAATTATAATTCAATAAAATATTATAAGATTTCCAACAATTACCACACTACTAACAATAGGAATTACAAATGAGTGACTTTTGTTAAGGGGTTCAAGAAATTATCGATTGCAAATTTAGCTATTGAGTTGGTTAATTTTGCAAAACATATGTAAAAATATCCATCTCTTCGATTAAACCAGTCAAACGTTGAAACTTTGTGTATTGGGTAGTCATGCTCACTATTAATGACGCTGCAATCTTAAGCAATTGCATTATTTACATTTATTTATATTTACACAAGAAGTACCACAAATAATGAATAACATCTGCGTCAAAAGCAAAAAATAGTTGCACCACTTGGTCGCTTGATGTGCAACGTTTTAGAGCCAAACAGGTCTCAGATCATATTTAGTATGTAAAGTGTACAAGTGGTTGCCATCAAAGTTAAGTTAAGTTTCTAAAGTTTGATATCTTCTATTGACAAACGCAAATCGCTTTACCAAAGCCTAAAATGATTCCATATAAGGATGCAAGTACAAACATTAAACAGAACTAGTACGATTTCTTAACCACGTTGTTGCGATGTTCAGTGTAATTTATTATTTGAGCCCAACTTTGAAGCCCCTCTTACGTACGTGCGTGCCAATTGTATAGATATGTCGAGTAACAATTCACCAACGGTAGCTAGCTCCTCGGGCTTCCAGTCAGATTTTGGTTGGGCAACGTCTGTGTAAAAGATATCGTAAAATCGAAATATTACATGCATATATAAAATATCTGCAGGCAAATTATTACTTACGTATACGCTTGCGAGCATCCATATAAGCTGCGTTGATGGCGTCATAAGTAATACAAGTGCCTGGTCCACCGGTATAAGGATTCCTGCAAGGCATAGATAAGCATATATAATAGAAATAGAAAAAAGAAATAATTTGTTCCTTTCACTTAGCAGCCATGAGCATCTGGTCGCAACCAGTAACACGCCCGCACAGCTTGCGATTTACCAGATAATTGAATTATTAACAGTCGACTGCATAAACTGTAATGTACATGCAATGAAATCGTCGCATTGGTAACTCTGTGCGCAGTTCGCTACATGACTTTGGCGAGTCAACATGGAAAAGACGCGCCTCAGATTGAAACAGATATTGGAACAAAATAGTCAACCTCATTTAAGTTCAAGTATTAAGGAACTGA
Organism: Drosophila sulfurigaster albostrigata; assembly: GCF_023558435.1. NCBI lineage: Eukaryota > Metazoa > Arthropoda > Insecta > Diptera > Drosophilidae > Drosophila > Drosophila sulfurigaster. Next base: position 37,555,136 of record NC_084882.1, on the reverse strand, counting down.
AACTTAAAAACTGCAAGGCTTCGCATCATGTTAAAAACCTGACTAACTGGGGAAGAATTATACTATTGTTCGGTCTGATAGTATTCGCGTTGAAATACTATCACTCTGAGTTGCAAGGACGTGTAAGTAATTTTAACTTTTCTTTTATTGAGACTGAGCTTTCCCTAACATTTCAATATAAAAAGACGGCCTAGATAACTTAAATACATTTGTTTCCATACTTTTAATACTTAGCGTTGTGCCTTGTCTTTGATTCGGCCATTGAGCTACGCGTTTCGACCACCTGAGAATTGTGATTTCTGTAGCCAAATAAAGAGCATACCATATGTCAGTAAACTCAGCCCCTCTGAATTTAAATCATATTATGGATATAGTGGTGCACCAATTGTGGTCAGTGATGCATTACAAAACTGGACAGCGTCGACGGTGGGTAAAATTTATTAAAAAGAAAGCATGTTCTAATCACGTATCACGTGCAGACCTTTAATTTTCGGTACTTTCAAAATGCCTACCGTAAAGCTAGACGCAAACAACGTTTGCGCCACTGCCAGTTTTTGCCATATAAAACAGGCTTTCAGGATATCTACGAAGCCTTAGAGATGTCACCAGCGCGAATCGATTCGGTGATGGGAGAAGCTCCTTGGTACTTTGGCTGGAGCAATTGTCATGCTGAGACTACTGATCAATTTCGCAAGCACTACAGCAAACCCTATTTTCTACCCGAAGACTCAGAGAACAATGTAGTAGACTGGATATTTATGGGAACAGCGGGAATGGGTGCCCAAATGCATGTATGTAAATTATGTCAAATAAACAAACATGACTATTTATCGGTATATAACAGATTGACAATGTACGATTACCCTCCTGGCAAGCGCAATTGGCAGGCAGTAAGCTCTGGATTCTGGTTCCCCCACCTGAGTGCTATTTTCGTTGTGCTCGCTTTGAAGTGATAGTGCGACAAGGAGAAATGAGTAAGTTAAAATGAAAGCAAATGTTGCCAATATTGTAAGGTAAACTAATATTATTGCAGTCGTTCTGGACACCAACCGGTGGTATCATCAAACTTTTGTACAGCCTGGAGCTGTCAGTATTACTATTGGAGCCGAATACGACTAAATCGTATAGTTATATTTTTGTTTATTTTATGAAATTTTCATTTGAAAATAATGAAAAAAATTGTAATTTTAGAAAACCCATAAAATATTCATATATGTTTGTTATTTTGATTCCGCACACTTGTAGGTGTAAGCTCCTAAATTCAAGGGACTATAACAGCAAAAAGAGTTAACTTTGATAGACACAAAAACAGGCAAGTATGCAGATAGATTAAAAATTACAAAAATTATTTATTCTTGTTTACTACTGAAACCATACTTACAGCGTGCCGCGAAATAAATTAACATTGTAGTCGTAAACAGATGAACGTCCAGGTCCAGCCAGCAGTAAAGCACAGTCAGAGCCAAGTGAAGGCTGATTTCCAAACTGATGATATTGAGCAACTGCGACACTCAGGAAGCACATCAAAGATATTCTAAAATCAAATTTCATTGTACTTAGAATACCAACTAGATAAAAAATAATTATATTCTCTATTATAAAGTGGTTGTCTTATGTGGTACAACCTGCAAACTTGCACTTAGTATGACAAAAATAACTTGATCACCGTGCACAGGCTAAACGTTAATAGCTACATAGCTGCAATGCTTAAGCAATATCGTGTGATTAGTTTGAGGCTGAATATTTCAAATTTTTAGAACAGAATGGTGTGTGGCTCACACTTTTTCCCAATATATTATAATTATCGAAATTTCATCGTGCTGACCCTTAATTAAAAATCCTACTCCAATGCTAAAATGACAAGTCCAGTTTTTAAGTGGGTAATTTCTACAAATAAATTATCGTAAATAGTTTTAAAGAAGACTGTCATGCTACATAAAACAACATTTTCGAAGATGGAAAAATGAAATATTAGCGATGCATCTAGTTGTTAAAGAGAAGCAGAATGAATCCAAAAAATACAAAGACGAACTCAAGTATCTTCTTAAAAATATTATGTTAAAAGACAACTTTATCAAAATAAAAATTATAAAAATAAAAAATTGATAAACAATATATTCGTTAGTAAATGTTAATGACTTTTTATAGGTATTTATTTTCATTGTACTCATATGACATAAAACATAAGTGAAAGTTTTTTTTTTGACTTGCTTTGTTGCATCTTTTTAAGATAACAACACAAACACAGTTCATAATACCCTAGGTGCCAATTGCATGAGTATAATAACGCGTACTTAAATCCTTTCACTTTCTATTTTTTATTAACGTACGACTTTTTGATTTAGAGTGTGCAATAGTTGTCTCTTATTTAAAAAGAGCTGTTAGCTGTACTTTTAATAATCTAATTGATTAGGAAGTAAAATTCTGATCAAATCGAAGAAAACTCCAATATATAAGAAGTTATTTGAAATCAACAGAGGCACTCCTATTACATTTGGCCATTGCAATGCGTGTCAGCCGCTTACTTTATGATATAGATCGTGCTTGCACAACTTTTGAATTGTAGACACCTTTCCCAAAAATACTTTTTTTTAAAAATACGCAAATTAAAATCAAGGTTGTTCATAAAATAAATTCAATTTCAATACATATTGTATTGTACTTTTTTAAATTGCCAAAAAAAAATAGAATACAGCTAATGACACCTACGCAGTAATTGGCAACGCCTGGCGTGTGTAAATATTTTATATATATACTCAGGTTACCGAGACTCAAATGCATGCAGACCAGCAGCCCACTGTGCATAGTCAATTAATTGTTGCTCGCCTTCGGGGCGACAGCTTTTATGAAAGGCGCTCACGCATAGTCGAAAATACTCAACGTCCTCCGGACTAAGACCGAAACATAACCACATTTTTGTACATTCACGCAACTTTACGTTTTACACCTGCCCAAGAGTCAATTATTTTTTTGGAGACTTTTGCCAGAAATCTTTATGTAACTCTTAAACAACTTACTCAAAAATGCTTCGATTATGTATCAATATACTGTCATTTACCTATCGATGAAAATAATGTACATTACAATATATAATACTTATGGTACAGTACCATCAATAGAGTATTATCATCTTTTGTCACGAAATAATTCTTACAATAGACCCGCCAAATATTTCATAGTTCAAGATAATGGTAATCTTTACGCAATAAAATTGGCCATATAAAAAAGAAAAATAATAATTTCTTTGAAATCGAAAATTTTACTCTTCATGATTACACCATGTGAATCTGTAATGAACAATAGTTACGTTGTTGCTTCTATTGTTGTCGTATTTCTTTCAAACACAATTTTTTCTGCCTTCAACAAACCTGATTTGAAGACCTGCAATACGGTAAGTATATATGGTTTACCATATTTACTCTTTATTAAAATTTTATTTTATTGCTTAATAAAATTCCTAAAAAAAAAACTTACTAAGTTCATTCCAGTGATAATTGTGTTGACACCATCATCACACTCTACGTGCGAACAATGTTATTTAAATTTAAACTCAGCTTTACACTAATTTTTCCAACAGATATCATACACTATACAACTTATCGCCTCTCCCTTCTATTTGGTTTTCTCTGCTCAACAATTGTTTAAAGATATTTGGAACAATTTGGCTCTCACAATTCAAGTGGCTTTGTTATTTTTTCTTAGTCTTCATACATACATACATATGTGCATAAAAAGTGGGATCAGTTGCTATTATATTTCAGGAAATTAATTAATATCTTTAGTTGAGGCTCTGATGTTTTCAAGTTATATTCAAATTACTTACCGAAAATTATGATTTTTATAAATTTGAAATATAGTGTACATGTCAACCTCGTATAGTTTTTGAGACATACTTATTTACATTTGCACAAAACTGTATAACCTTTTTTTAACCCAGTTCCAATAGGCACATGGCATAATAATAGTGAAAGTACACGGCTTCAGCCTGTTATAAAAGCAATACAATTTCGGGTAGGTGAAATTAATGTTTATTATGGAGCATCATCAGTAACAAAAAGTTTACCTAGTGCACAGAAAGGAAACAATTTGTACATGAAAGGTAAATGTTGAAGCAGATCAACATTCACTTTGAAAATCGATTGTGCTTCAAGCTCATCAACGCCAACCGAACAAACAATTCGATACAATTTTTATGTTGAAGATCAACACACACACACAAAATGAATTACCAATTGATGAAATTATATAAGTAAGTACAATATATTATTTTGGTTTTTTGGTACAGAATATTGAAGTATAGCCAATGATTCAATCCCAATTCTTTGTAATTGCCTCAACAACTTTAACCTTGATTGGTGGATTACGCAACAGTACCTGTTTGACAAAAAAAAACATGAATTGTATAAAGACGTGTCTAAAATAGAAAAAGGCAACTGCACACCAAAGAACTTTAGCCTTGACACAAATTCAATTCAAAATGCAATAGCAATGGTCTTTACATACCATCACTGCAATTGTCAGTATTAACTATTTAACTTGCTTTCTATATGTAGTCATAATTATATCTTCATCCTATGGACATCACATAAACCGGATCTCTAGCAAGTCACGCGGCAGATGCAGCCCAGTTTTAGTGGAGTCCAGTCATTCACTACGACCACCACTACAATTACAGCAGGAAATCAACTTCTTTTTACACTTTGTCTGTTGGAGCTGGTCTTCTACATTTAAGGAGAAAGTAAAGTGAACAAATGTAGACGTAGGCGCAGACATTTGAAGCCAGCTTGAAGACGAACAGGTTAAACATGAAACTCATTTCAACAGCGGCAACCACTCAACCAATTGCGTAACACAATTTGAACTTTGCAATGTTAATGTCCCCATAAAGGCGTACTCAAACTACAAACGAAGATATGTCCTTATTTGTGGGGAGTATCATAAAATTATTATTATGATAATAACAAGAAATTCGATTGTTAACAGCAAAGCGTTAACTCAATATTATTATCACTGGTATTCAATTTTTATTGTTGATTAACTTGCTGCCGGTTCAGTTACGGTCCTATAGAATTTTTGGACACTGGTAACAAACAAATTAATGTGAATTATGACCCAGATTGACTATTTTATATAATAGAGATACGCATATGCGCTGAGGTATATATAAGATGAGGCTTATAGCCAAGAGAGTCTTATTTTTCTGCAGCTATATATATTTTTCCATTTGGCTGTATTTATTAGGTAACAAAGTAACTTTAACATAATTCCTTAAATATTCAAAATTTGTAAAGTTGCATTTAAGAATTCAATACATCACAATATAATTAGAATTCTCGCATGTACAACCAATGCAACCTAAATATTAATGCATCAATCAAACTACACATATGGCGCAAGTTTTTTTTACTAAACAAAACAATTCAACATACAGAAATTTCTCTGATGGGAGCAAAGAACTTGCCAAACAAGTGACACAAATTTACGTGTACAATAAACATTTAAGTGTAAACAGAAAGTTTTCATAACGATCGGCTCGTATGATAGGAATTGAGTTCGTGCAAGCCGCTAGAATCTCGTACGAAGGGGAACTTATTAACCGCACATATTATCGTTTGACATAACTAAAAATGTTAAATGTTTTTATAGTACACGCTACAAAAAATATAAGTAAAATAAATATTTAAATAGAAATAGATAACATACCTTAAAATCATTTTGTTGACGTTGCACTTCGTTACTTGCTTATTGATTGTCGTAGTTGGTAATGATTTCTTGAAATGCGTTGCTAAAAATAATTTGCGCTCCAAATACTGCGAAATCCAATTAAAAACAGTCCAACGTTGCATTAGCCCACGCAGAGTGCGATGATGATTTTTCGACTTGGCCTTAATTATTTTGTAATTTAGTTGACCAACTAAGGTGCAGCATCACACTGACACACTTTGACCAATCACACAGCTGCCGTCTAGATTATTAATTAAGTGTTTTTAACCCAAATAATTTTATATACACATTTCTTTTGAAAAAACAATTAAATGCAAATTTGTTTAAAGAAATTACGCATTATTCACTAAACTTTTTAAGAGATGAACATAAGTCGTCTAGTACATTTTGAAAAAAGCTTACAATGCTGATGGCTTACAGCAGAGCTGACACGGTGTGTATCCAACACATAACTGAAATCTGTGGCTCAATGCTGCCACACAAAACCAAATAACTTAGCGACTGGAATATGGTTGTGGCAACGTCAACGTCAGCATCGCAGCGACATCGGCAGCAACAGCGGCAGCAACAACGGCAGCAACAATGGCAGCAAGAGCGGCAGCGAATGCGATAGCAAGCCATAACAAACAAGCAGCTAAAAGAGAGACCGGCAAATCAAATGCTTAACACAAAAGCACGAAGATAGCCAAAGCAACTCTGAGCTCAACTTTGAGTTTGGCTTTAAATATGACGTCGTTGTATTTGAGTACAATTTTTTTTTTTCAGCTGTAAACTAGTATTGCCATATCAACATGAGTTGAGTATAGTGTGGTGGGTTTGGTGAGATTTAATGTTATGGTGTTAGTGCTTTTGAGCAGTTTGTTGCTTAAGTCTTTTGATTTTGTATTGTTGGCGATATGTTGTGGCACTCATTTTCGTCATCTACATTTAAAAGATTTATGAATAGAAATAAGAATACTCATATCGGTAGAAAAGTTTTTACTAATTAATAATTTCCAACGTGTTAACATATATGTTTAAACTATTGTTCTATGGAATTTGCACTTCATCAATAAAAAAAAAAACCAGAAACTTCTTCAGTAACAATTTTTCTTTTATTACCGAATTCTGATATTTCTATTTTTATTCAAACATTGTTGACCTAGTTCGTGATTTTAATTTTTTCTTAAATCTTAAATGCATGCACTTACTTGAAGAAGTTTGCATATTTACAATACGGTTGTTTAATTAATATTATATAATTGAAATTTTAAATCATTTAAGAGTACACTACGATTAAAAAAAATTTTAATTTATGTACATACAGTATTTATGAAGTAAGTCATGGTACCAAATAAGCTCTCACTTCGCGTCGATTTAATTAAGTTGAAACCACTGAAAAGCTGACAAAACCACTGTAGTCAACCTTGCAAGCATTCTTAACATGTTCAAGATATTTACAACTCACAGCCTGTAGATCGGGTACAATTGCGTTCACTTTTCAAAAGTTAACTTCATTTTATTGACACGAAAATATTTGTTACTCGATGGCTATAATAGAAAAATTGTTGTTTTAAGTGATGAAATGATAGTTCTTTAATTATGATTCTGATTTGTGTCCGGGAAAAGATTTCAATTAATTCAATCTACTAAGGAGCTGATTTTATGCATATAATTTGATTAGCAAAACGATCGATTGCAGGAAAAATAACATGCATGCATATGTATATTAAAGCGATTTCCACATTTATATTAAAATTTATTGCAATAAATGTTTATTTGATCATATCAGAATGCGAAAACATAGAAATAGAGTCCAGTTATTTATACAATGTTTCTTATATTGAATTTACAATAATTGGCGAAATGATAATTACAATTCTGATAAGCACATTTAGTACGGTGCGTATGAGCCAACAGTGCGAGAACCAGAAGAAAGTGCAGTTCTGATTTTGGGGTTAATTTGTTGGCGACCGCTCAAAATTGTGGGATATGCGTCTTGCACAGAATATGGAATTGATCTGGCAAGAGATCCTGTAGCATATGATCGTTGTAGTTTCGGGCTCAGGCCGACAGATGCGGAGGACAGAACACCTGAACGGCTTCCTACTATACCTTTAGATGATGACAAATAAGAAGTTGCTCCAGAGACTGCTACGTCTCTTATAACTGGTGCCGATACGGAGGAACCTTGAAGACCATAATGTCCACCCCATAGTCCAGCGGGCGGCAGGTATGAAGAAGATGGAAGATGGGCAACGGCTCCATAAAAAATGCAACTTAGCACAAGAACGAATCTAGCAATCATTTTTATTATTTCAATTATTATTTGTTTCTGTAAATGACTTTGTTTATACTTGGCAGATAACTGATGCCTTTCATACAAATCTCAGAGAATATATAGTTTCGTAACAAACATTAAAAAACACTTTCTTCTTATCTCAATTAATCTTAATAATTTTTGTTAAACCATTTATATATAATTATGCCCAACTGCTAGGTTTAAATTCGGATCCATTGCTTTTTTAACGAAAATACCCTGAAAATTGTATTTGGCGGACACTCCTTGGCAAACAGCTGTTATCTGTTTATAAGAGTACCCGATTATATATAATAATAAATACTATAATAATACACCAATATAAAGTAAATACATTTACTTTTATTTCAAATAAAGGTATGAATGCGTTGGCTTGAGGTCAAACAACTCCACAGATTTTATCTGCTAAAAATACTTGAGACACGTACTTTCCACCCTTTTAAAAGATAAAATATTATTTAAGTGTTGAAATTGCATATAATTTATGAGTAAAAGGAATTCAACCTAATTATTAATGCGGTTGCACAATTATTAGATATAATTAAATTTCAATAGGATATAAATTAGATTTTTGTGGGCCTATAAAAGCGTAGTGAATATTCTGAAAAAATATCAGTTGTCCGAAAAGCTTCAACGAATTAATTCCATTTTTTTAAAAATTTGAATACAAAAAAATGACTGCTACATTCGTTCTAGTGCTAGGTTGCCTTGTATGTGGAGCATTAGCTGGACGTCCTGCTATTCAAGGACCTGTAGTTTCAGCACCAACTACAAACCCAGCACCAGTCACTGGTCCAGCGATTAACTATTTACCACCCTCCAAACCAACTGTTGTTGTTAACCGTCCCGTCGTCCAAAGTCCTGGGCCTCTTCCAGCGACCAACTATTTACCACCCTCTAAACCAGCTGTTGTTGTTAACCGTCCCGTCGTCCAAGGTCCTGGGCCAGTTGTTACACCACAAATTTTACCTCGACCAACTCCCGCAGCAACTACCGCCAAACCAATTACATTGCCCATCGCACCGTCAGCCCGTCCAATCTCAATCGGCAAAATTGGAATACCAGCTCAATCTGGCTCCCGCACTGTTGGATCCCGCGCTCCTTACTAATCATTTCGAATGTAATTTGGATGTGTTAATAAATGACGTCACTGCTCAATGATATAAAATAAAGTAGAACAATTAAATGTATTTACTTTATTTCTAATAGGAAACATATGGGTAATTCCATGACGGAATTTGTCCCGTGCGAGACTCTTTACATTGAAAATAACATAAACTGAAACAATTTTGAAAATAAGAAAAGTTTATTTTTGTAGCTCTAGCTAAGTACTTTAATTGGAGTTACGATCAGATAAAAATTGTGGAAGTTATTAAAGAAATACTTTTGTATGGGCAAAACGCCTACTTACTAGGGATTTTAGTTGCTTTGGCCGACAATCTGGTATATTGTGCCATCTATGGTATATTTTGAATGTGGTACTATATCGATATAACAAATATACCGTTTGGTATATTTAGTGAGAATCGATCGATACACGTGAGGCAGTATCTCACAGTCGAGCACACTCGACTGTAGCTTTCTTACTTGTTTATACTGCAAATTAAAAGTTTATATTTATGTGAAAATGATACGAGCAACAGAAGGTTTTAAAAATAAAATAATGACTTTTTCGTAAAAAAAAATCTTATTTCACCTAACAACGACAGAGTAAAAGCGATTACACACAATTTTCCGTCGATAATTTAATAAGTAGCCAATTATTACTTATTAGTCTAGTGTTCTTCTCTACCAAATCAACTAAAAGTTTAAAGCCAACAAATTGGGATCAAAATTGAGTGTAACACAAAGTTTCCCATTATTCTTGAAAAGTTAAAATAATATTGAAGATGCTTCTTATCAGTCTGAATGGGATTTTCCATTATTTATACTATTTTGTACTAGCGCCAGCATTGTTTTCTGATATAAATATTTTTGTTGACTTTGCCTTGGGGCTTCCTGCTATTCATTGTTAGTTTCTTAACTACAAGTAGCTTTGGTCATTATACCTTCGACAAATATAAAAAGCTAAACTTGTTAAATAAAAAAAAAAACAAAAAAAAAGTAAAAATTACAGGGTTGTTATATTATTGATGGTTGAAAATTGCAGTTTATCTGTAAGGTTTTCCCGAGTCTATGCTGAATCACATATACTATATGTGAGTTTTATTTACTATTAAATATATGCACCAATGACCACATTGTGTTTTGATAAAAATATTTTAATTTGATTTGCCTGTAATTCATTTTACCTTCGACAATATGGCAAAAGCTAAGATTAAAAAAAAACAAAATGAAATTGTTAGTTTTCAATACTCTTTTATTGGGGGGTGAAATTTGCAGTTTCTCTGTACGGTATGCGTGATTCGTTTAATTTCAAATATAGGCAAGAAAAAGAATAAATATATATTATATATATACAAAATAATGTATATATTAAATAAACAAATTGTTTAAGATAATCACTGATTAAAGGTATGAATACCAAATTTTATTAAAGTAAAAGACAAATAATTAAGTATGTTCGATGCATATTAAAAATTGGGTGAAGGGGTCAAGAATTCGAAATCTACAACGGTTATGAAAATCCAAATTTCATTAATCACAACATTTAATATGGGGCTTTCGTCCCAACAGTGCGAGGGCCAGTTACGGCTGAAACTGACACTTCTTTGACACTTTGTTTGCTGCCGCTGACAATTCTGCGCTGTGGACTGACTCCCGATGATGAAATTGATCTAGAGACTCCACCTGAAACACCGCTTTTGATTGGGCGAGCTGCGACAATTGGCTTCTGAAGAGTTGATCTTGGAACAGCAGGTGCGGCCGCTAAGGCAGCTGGACGTCCGCCTTTGATTGGTCGACCTGATCCGACTACGGATGCAGAAAGTGGTTTCGGTCCTACTCCTGCGGCAATTGGTTTCTGTAAAGTCGATCTTGGATACGGGGCAGCTGGACGTCCGCTTTTTATTGGACGACCTACTCCCACTGTGGATGAAGAAATAGGTTTCGGAGCAGCGCGTCGAGGTGCGGGTGCAGATGAACGGACACCAACCACACTCTCCGTTAATGATAAATTGGTAGATGCTGACGCTGACACCGTAACTTGGTTAACACCTAGGTTGGCAGATCTAGCAGGTCCAGAAGCTCGACCAGCTTCCTTAGATGGAGGTACATAGGAAATGGCTGGTCCAGCTACAGACCCTTTAGAAGAAGGACGACTTATAGCTCCGCCTGATGAAAGGTTCGAGGAAGCTGGAGGATGAGCGCCAACTATATATACAATACAACTCAGCAAAAGGACGTAGGAAATTGCCATTTTTAGTATCGTATTAAGATCAAGAATTGACTTAAAGGTTGCTTTCTTGACAAATGATGATGTTTCAGTTGAATTTCAGCACTTTTATAGTTGAATCTTCAGAATCTCAAGCTATTACGTTCTTCGACTGATATTAAATTGTTTTATTATAAATTAAATCGGAATGGAATTTAATTAGAATGCCTGCATTCAAAAAAAAAACACATACTTTGTACAATAATGAGGTCATATACATTAGTTAATTAGATTAGATAATTAGATAATATTAATATTTTGTATAATAATGAGGTCATACCCATTCGTTACAATTACAAACTTTAAAAAACAAGTAAGAAAGCTACAGTCCAGTGTGCTCGACTGTAAGATATCCTCACCCATTTTTTCTACAACCATATTTTCACCACATCTGTATTCCGAAAAAATAATGAAGTATACCGAAGTCTATATGTGGTACATAAATATAGTACTGCACTCAATATTAAATATATATTATCTAACTAACTATTTATCACCCTTCAAACCAGCTGTTGTTGTTAACCGTCCTGTGGTCCAAAATCCTGGGCCTGTTGTTACACCACAAATTTTACCTCAACCAACATATCTAATAATAGTCTATTACATTTTTTATATTGCAAATTAAAAGTATATATTTATGTGAAAATGATACGAGCAACAGAAGGTTTTAAAAATAAAATGACGATTTTTTCGTAAAAATATCTTATTTCACTTAACAACAACAGAGTAAAAGCGATTACACACAATTTTCCGTCGATAATTTAATAAGTAGCCAATTATTACTTATTAGTCTAGTGTTCTTCTCTACCAAATCAACTAAAAGTTTAAAGCCAACAAATTGGGATCAAAATTGAGTGTAACACAAAGTTTCCCATTATTCTTGAAAAGTTAAAATAATATTGAAGATGCTTCTTATCAGTCTGAATGGGATTTTCCTTTATTTATACTATGTTGTACTAGTGCCAGCATTGTTTTCTGATATAAATATTTTTGTTGACTTTGCTTGGTGCTTCCTGCTATTCATTGTTTTTGGTTTTTTTTATTTCGATGGTGTAGTTTCTTAACTACAAGTAGCTTTGGTCATTATACCTTCGACAAATATAAAAAGCTAAGCTTGTTAAATAAAAAAAAAAAACAAAAAAAAATGTAAAAATTACAGGGTTGTTATATTATTGATGGTTGAAAATTGCAGTTTATCTGTATCCCGAGTCTATGCTGAATCACATATACTATATGTGAGTTTTATTTACTATTAAATATATGCACCAATGACCACATTGTGTTTTGATAAAAATATTTTAATTTAGTTTACCTGCGATTCATTTTACCTTCGACAATATGGCAAAAGCTAAGATTAAAAACAACAAAATAAATTGTCAGTTTTCAATACTCTTTTATTGGTGTGTGAAAATTGCAGTTTCTCTGTACGGTATGCGTGAGTCTATTTCAAATAACATCAATTCGTTTAATTTTAAATATAGGCAAGAAAGGGAATAAATATATATTATATATATACAAAATACTGTATATATAAAATAAAAAAATGGTTTAAAATATTCACTGATTAAAGGTATGAATACCAAATTTTATTAAAGTAAAAGACAAATAATTAAGTATGTTCGATGCATATTGAAAATTGGGTGAAGGGGTCAAGAATTCGAAATCTACAACGGTTATGAAACTCAAAATTTCATTAATCACAACATTTAATATGGGGCTTTCGTCCCAACAGTGCGAGGGCCAGTTACGGCTGAAACTGACACTTCTTTGACACTTTGTTTGCTGCCGCTGACAATTCTGCGCTGTGGACTGACTCCCGATGATGAAATTGATCTAGAGACTCCACCTGAAACAGGTCTTCCGCTTTTGATTGGGCGAGCTGCGACAATTGGCTTCTGAAGAGTTGATCTTGGAACAGCAGGTGCGGTCGCTAAGGCAGCTGGACGTCCGCTTTTTATTGGACGACCTACTCCCACTGTGGATGAAGAAATAGGTTTCGGAGCAGCGCGTCGAGGTGCGGGTGCAGATGAACGGACACCAACCACACTCTCCGTTAATGATAAATTGGTAGATGCTGACGCTGACACCGTAACTTGGTTAACACCTAGGTTGGCAGATCTAGCAGGTCCAGAAGCTCGACCAGCTTCCTTAGATGGAGGTACATAGGAAATGGCTGGTCCAGCTACAGACCCTTTAGAAGAAGGACGACTTATAGCTCCGCCTGATGAAAGGTGCGAGGAAGCTGGAGGATGAGCGCCAACTATATATACAATACAACTCAGCAAAAGGACGTAGGAAATTGCCATTTTTAGTATCGTATTAAGATCAAGAATTGAATTAAAGGTTGCTTTCTTGACAAATGATGATGTTTCAGTTGAATTTCAGCACTTTTATAGTTGAATCTTCAGAATCTCAAGCTATTACGTTCTTCGACTGATATTAAATTGTTTTATTATAAATTAAATCGGGATGGAATTTAATTAGAATGCCTGCATTCCAAAAAAACACAAACTTTGTATAATAATGAGGTCATATACATTTGTTAATTACATTAAATATTATTAATATTTTGTATAATAATGAGGTCATACCCATTCGTTACAAACTTTGCAAAACAAGTAGGAAAGCCGAAAGTCGAGTGTGCTCGACTGTAAGATACCCTCACCCATTTTCTCTACAATCATATTTTCACCACATCTATATTCCGAAAAAATAATGAAGTATTCCGAAGTCTATGTGTGGTACATAAATATAATACTACATTCAAAATTACATATATATTTTATGGAAATGACTTTTTTTGCTATATAAATAAAGATACATATGTATACTATACTACTATAAATATTTATTATTACTTTATATACATATATAGTAAATATATACTTTATGCGACCCGAGATCTCTGCTTTTAACTACTTCGACTTCAACAAACGAAATATTATAAATAATTTAAAAATATATTTAAAAACATTATTTTTGCGTATAAGCAGATTAAACCACTTTAGTAACTTAAAATACATTGCCGTATTATGTACTAATCCACCACAAAGTTGAAAGGATTAAATGTTGCCCTTTATCTATCCGTATGAATACCAATCCATCTCTCTGTACAAAGCTTTAGGAGCTGGAGGTTTACATTTTTTTGTTAGACTTTTAAGTACCGAATTTTTATCCTCGCAAAACAAAAGTGTTTTATTTTGGGATACATAAGAATAAAATTTGATTGTGATCATATGAAAGATATCGAATAAGGGGTAAAAGTCTACTAGATGTATTAGCTCTGATTACAAATCTCGGAATAACAAAATTGGGTTACAAAAACAATTTAATTATAAGACAGTGTGTTTGAAGTTTATTTTAACGTACAAGAAAAATAATAATGCTTTTTAGATTCATATTCAAAATTAAGTGCTGAGGTCGATGATTCAATGATAGCTGCAAGTTCGATTACACAAAACATTTAATAGGGAGCATGTGCCCCAACAGTCCGACGGCCAGGAGCTGCTGAAACTCCAATTCTCTTGGCACTTTGTTTACGGCCGCTAGCGATTATGCGGTCTGCACCGGATGATGAAATTGTTTTAGGTGCTCGTGCTCCGACTATTGGCTTCTGTGCAGTTGGTCGTGAAACACCACGACCAGAATATTGGGGAGTGGGACGTCCGCTTTTAATTGGTCGACCTGCTCCGGCTGCGGATCCTGAAATTACGTTGGGTCCTGCTACTGACGCAATTGGTTTCTGCTTAGTTAATCTTGGAACAGATGATCCATGTGACCCATGTCGGGTAGCTGGACGGACACCAGCCAAACCCTTAGTTGAGGGTGAATTGGAAGGTGAAAGTCCTGAGCTTGTGGTTTGGCCAACAGCTGGTCTAGCAGCATTGACAGTTGCAGTTGTGCGCTGGGCAGTGTACTTTGATCCAGTAGATCCTATTTCCTTAGGCGGAGGTAAATAGGAATTCGCAGGGACAGAACCACTGCCTTTGATCGCGGCAGGTGCCTTGCCAGTCGCTAACGGATACGACGGAGCTGGACGATGGGCCACAACTCCATATAAGAGACAACTTAACACAAGCACATGGGAGAATGCCATTTTTAGTATTAGTGTTAAATTCCGATATGGTTAATCTAATGATGTTCATCCAGTCGAAATACAACACTTTTATAGTTGAGACTCCAAATGATTTGTAAGCTGTTTTCGCATTTCCACTGAATTTTACATTGTTGATTATACTTTTGATTGACATGGAAACCATTATTAATTTGTCCAAAATAATAAAGTAATAATTAATCATATATATTAAACACATTATTACACATTCATATTTTAAAAGTAATTCAATTTAATTAATCCGTTGATGGCCAATGGTTATCCTATACTACATATTTGAGGCAAATTAAGGTTTCAAAGTCATGCTGTCTCGTTGACTATAATGTTTATATTTTTTTAATTTTCAAAACAAATGAAACCCTTTTGACTCTTTAGATATTTGCTCCTTCTAAACCTTTCAGTCAGTATGCGTTAAATGTAAACAGATTTTAGATTGCAACTAAAAGCAAAGAGTAGTATTTCTAAGTGGTTAATAGGTCATTCACTGATTTTATCAAATAAGTTCATTAACATTACTGAACTGCGTATTTTAAAATTATTTGAAGATGTTAATCATTTTTGTAAATTCCAACGGCATACGTCACATTTTGTAAAGCTTCTTAGAAATATATTCCCGCATAACCGGGTATCAGGCGTC
Organism: Drosophila sulfurigaster albostrigata; assembly: GCF_023558435.1. NCBI lineage: Eukaryota > Metazoa > Arthropoda > Insecta > Diptera > Drosophilidae > Drosophila > Drosophila sulfurigaster. The sequence continues at coordinate 37,538,989 of NC_084882.1, read as the reverse complement.
AAAAAGTATGCAGATTTCAGATTATTCAGATTATAACTAAAAGCAATGAGTAGCTGTGCTAAGTGGTTAGTATTAAGTCATTCACCGATTTATATCAAATAAGTGTATTAACTTGTCTTATCAATTGTAGCATACATATTTTGAATTTTAGAGATTCTAAGAAATATCTAACATATACAAAAAATGGGTAATTTGTGTATACAATGATCCAAATATTTTATGATATATAATAAAAATAATAGTAAATGTATGTAATTACAATTATTTTATTAACTTATATATAATAACACAGATTATTTCCATGGCGATTAATATTTCAATTTGATTCTCCCACGACTTCGGCCAACCCAATACGTTTATTTTCCGCATCATAAACACTATAGAATAGTGTTAGGAAGATATTGCCAAGTACCCAGAATTCTAAAGAAACTGGTATAAAAGCGCTTGTGCACATCTTTGTATTTAAAGTTTCAAATTCAACAATATAGTTTATAGAACTAATCGAATAAATTTTTCCCCCAATACGGAGGTCAACATTTGGTAATTGGGTTCGTTCACAACTCAGTACATAACTATTGTTTTCTACCTTAGCACCAATGGCTTCATGTAACTTGTCAAAGACTCGATGCGGTACCAAAATTAGCGATGTCCCCGTGTCTAAAATAGCATTCACGTTATCCTCGATTTGCTTGCTTCCCACAAATACACCAGACATCTTAAACTGCCAGTATCCAGTATCCAGAAGTGATACGTAGTGAAGTACCCCTTTGTATTTATCAGCATCGATCGTTCCAAATTTGATATTTCCACCGTAGTTGTCCCCAGTCGTTCGTCTTAGATAAACCGAAAACAGACATTTTTTGATATGGTTCTGTTGACAGAGAAGTTGAAAGAAGGGGATAGAATCTTTCCAAGCAAGCTGGCCAAAGCCTAATCCGACAATGCCATCAAATTTCGTGTTGACAAACGTTGGCTGATAATGTAGCAATGTTTCGCCAAAAATTAAGCCAGATAGCTCAACACCATCCAATAGTAATGTGTCCTGAGAAAGGTAGCCACTTACATTCCCGTTTCCATAGACAGAAGTGAAGTTACGGCCAATTCTTCTATGGCTTGAGGACATGTTTGCATTGTAACGACTATGTAGCTGACAAGCGGAATTGATAGTAAGACAGTTGCTAGAAGGTAGCCACGTGTTTGCTGAGCCGGTGTCAAATAGCACATTGAAGATTTGGGGAGGTGTTCCCATACCAACACACCCATAATATTCCACATTATCGCGAGTGTTTAGAGAAATTTGAATTACACCTGACCCCGAAAAACTGGGAGATCTTTGACTGACCATAGATTTTTCTGATACTTTTAAGGAACCTTGCTGCATACGACTACCGACTGTCGTAAGAAATAAAATAAGTAGCTCGCAGAATAGCAATGACAAAAATTGAAACATCTCGAATGCAAGTTACAGGTAAACTAACATTTTTTTTTAAACCACTTTTCGAATAACGGCTTACAGTTGTTTGCAGTAATTAACCCATTCTATTAATGAAATATGCAATTTTTTTTGCAATTATATGTTTTTCAGCTTAATTAGCTTTTGTCAAAAGTGCTTGACTGCAAGATTTGCGTTACACGCCCACAATCATAATTAAACGGAACATGCATACTGAAACATTAACTATGCAAATTATAACGGAAAATTTTCATTAGTTTGACTTGGGCTACAATAAACACAACAATACCATACCAGTGTCCTATATATGTATTTGAACTTAAACAAGCACCAATATTAAATGAAAAAGTTTACTTGGGTTATCTACAAATATGCATACACATGTATGTACATATATCCGTTCGACGATTTCAACGAAAAGGTAATGCACGAGCACAACAGTTGCCAGATATGAAGTATTTTTATAAATTAAAATAATATTGACACAATTTTTGAAAACAAATATGCAAAAAACAAATAATTATTATACACGTAAAGAGTCTATACATGAATACTTTAATTCAGTCATTATTAAAAAAATTTCATACCGCGAGAAAGTCATAACCCTAGAATGAAAAGTGCACAAACTTTTGATTATAAGCTAACAGTGGTTACATTTCTAACTGTTATAAGTATTATATATGGACAGTTATCTACAATAGAAGGTTAAGCAATTAGATGACATGCAGGACATTGGCATTTTTAAATTTTAAGTCATTTCATTACAGTGCCAAATAAATGTCACGATGTCTGTCCTACCGGATATCGCGTTGTTTGTGGATTCCACAATGGATACTTGCGAACGTTTGCCAGCAGTTGTGTGATGCGAATGTATAACTGCAAGTACCAAAAAGGTAAGTAACAAAAAAATTCAAAGGTTCAATTTTAATCATTAATAATTATTTTTTAATAGACTATCGAATCATATCTCAACAGGCATGTGAATTTATTAGCAATGAAGATTTACGAAAGTTAGAGCTTTAAAAGCGACACGGATGCAATATGAAAATACCGCTAGATGGCGCTACAATCTACGGCGCATGCGTTGCAAACATTTTTTTGTTGGCTGTGGCTTAAAGTCGTCAAGATATACTAACATACATATTTACATATAATCACATACGTGCTAATGTTTTATGCGAAACATCTGAGTAAATTACATTAGCATAACTAAAACATAATTAATTAAATTTAAACGATAACTTACCGACTCTAAAACATCAAGTATACAAATATTGCAAACGTTAACATCAGTATTTAAGTTAAGCAAGGAAGCTAAGTGGTTAAGATATTTGAATGTAAGTATACACAGTCATACATATGTATGTATGTGTATGCACATAGAGCAGAACAACGTATAGCAAAAGTGTGTTTGGCCAGGTCAACATTTAAAAAAGAGCTACCAAAGTGAACGCGGAAAACTCTAAATAATTATAGCTCCTAAAGTGGCAAGTTTTATTAACAGGTTAGTTGTCTTTCAGTTTTAGAAGGTGTATATACGTTTTGCACACTACTAATAATATAATTACACAAATACATATATACTACATACACACATATGTGTGTATAACATATTTGTTTGTTCAATTCCAAATGTTATATGTATGTTTAATGCAAAAATGTGAAAATGTATGGAACAATCATTTTACTAATATTTTCTTAAATCAAAATTCTGTTTTCCTATATATGTATGTATATTTGTATAACATTTAAGTTGATATACGCACATACATACATACATATGTTCATACATTTCTAGTTAAATATATATACAATTATATGAAAAAGCAAATATAAATATCTGATAACTAACAATTTAATAATGAATTGCGAATAAATTTCTTGACAAAGGTATGATTTTATATAAAATGCTCAGTGAATGAAATTTTATATTATCCCAATACACCATATTGAAGCCTATTATATATTTATATACATAAATGTATACACATGTCGTTATATACATTTTTACATATGTATACAAAATATAAAATCATATTAAAAAAATGCTTCAGATCCAGACAACTTTCATTACTATTTACGCTTACAAGTAAAGTAATTCAAAAAAAATTAAAAATAAATATGAATGGAAACAAATTTAAAATATATATTTAAATTAAAATCTATAGTAATAATAACCTTGATAAGTGGGATCTTTGGAATTCCTATAATTGTATTTATAGTGAAATTTGTTAAAAATGCCTTTGCCATTAATATTAATGTTACTCTGAATATATGAAAATACCGAAAGTTACCATACGTTGATTATAATTTCTATGCAGTGTGACCATATATAGAATATTCTAGACAGTATGAAGGTATGCATGTAATTAAAGACGTGTAACAAGTGTTCGAGTAGTGTAATAACATATTCTCTGATTCTTTAAAATATCAATTAAAAAAACGTCGTTACGAATTTTGCTTGTCGTTATATGTGTTTCTTACATCCTACAAATATTCAAGATAAATTATTATCAGCTGCCTTTTATTTACTTTAGGATATTTTGATGGCGTAAAATAGTCAATTTATAGATTTAAATCACGGTCACTTAGTTGCCACTCGGGCTTTAATGTTCTTTTAATTTTTATTGAATTATTAAAAAAAAATATATAGCGAGTCGATTTTAATAAATAATTTAAAATATTTCAATTTATAAATAATGGTTTTTCGCTAGAAAAGTGCAAGTTCTGTGCAATATGTTGATTTTGCTTATACCGGTGCGACGCTAAATTTGAAAAGAACTTGTAAGTTTTGACGTGTTGTACTGTAACTTTTGCAATATTAAAACGAAAGGAAATCCTTTTAACTTGATATATACAATGATATATGCTATTATAGAAGTTTAGTTCTTATCCGTTATGACCTTTAGAAAATGTGTATTCCTCGTATATGGCACTGTTAAAAGTGCGCAGATTTATTATTTCAGTAGTACAACGCGTAAATGATCATGCGAGTAATAAGCCCACAACACCAAAAAATGATTAATAATAAAAAAAGGAGTGGCAATAATACAGAAGTCTTATCTTCCAAAGGGCATGTATTATGATATTACGATTATGTTATTACTCTTATATTGTTAAGAGAATAGTATTTTTAAACGCTTACTTGACGTTCTTTAATACCTTAGATCCAATAAGAAGTTGTCTTTGGTTGGTCTTTCCATCTAACCTTGACATATGTATATGTACATTTATATATGTATATGGGTGTGGTCGATCGTTATCTATAGAGTTAAAATACATTAATGATTCTATTTTAATATTACTATTCAGACAATACCTACGATTTCCTAATCACTTGCTTTTGGCATTCATCTGGGCAATACATTGCCGCCGTGTACCGCAAGACTGGGCAAAATTATGAACTTGTGCTCCTCGGCTGGTGCAACTGCATCAACTACATCACTATCGTCTACGGGAAACACCGAAAGTAACGGGAGCGGCCAGTCTGAAGCGACGCACTGCTTTGGTGGTGGAGGGGGAGGAGGAATCATTAGCGGTGCCCGAGATCCATCGAGCGGATTTAGCAGCGATCAAAACCTAACACACAACGAAAACAATACAATTATGCCGCCCGAGACACGTCCCAAGATGGTGACGGTGAAGCATCCTGAATCAAATAAACCCAAGCCAACCACTAAAAAAATTGTTAAAAACATTCAAGCAGATCAAGATGTTATAAAAGCGTTGCAACGTTGCCGCGATGAAGGTGAACTAAATCTTAAGTGATCATTATAATATCATTATTTCATTATATACCAATCATTTTAGGTATTAAGCGCTTGGACCTCAGTAAATCCTCCATCACCGTTCTTCCCTCAACGGTTAGGGAATGTGTGCATCTCACCGAGCTTTACTTGTATAGCAACAAAATTGGACAGTTGCCCCCGGAGATTGGATGTCTAGTGAACTTGAGGAATTTGGCTCTAAATGAAAATTCGCTAACATCGCTGCCGGAATCGTTGAAGCACTGCACACAACTAAAAGTTTTAGACTTGAGACACAACAAACTTGCTGAAATTCCACCGGTCATCTATAAACTGCTCACATTGACCACTTTGTATTTGCGTTTCAACAGAATCACAACTGTGGCAGATGAGCTGCGTCAGTTAGTCAACCTAACAATGCTGAGTTTGCGTGAGAACAAAATCAAGGAGTTGGGGTGTGCTATTGGCGCGCTAGTAAATTTGACTACACTCGATGTATCTCATAACCATTTGGAGCACTTACCGGATGATATTGGCAATTGTGTAAATCTAAGTGCACTTGATCTTCAGCACAATGAGCTACTTGACATACCCGATAGTATTGGTAATTTGAAGTGTCTGGTACGTTTAGGTTTACGATATAATCGACTAAACTGTGTACCCATTTCGTTAAAGAACTGCAAATGCATGGATGAATTTAATGTTGAGGGCAACGGCATTACCCAGTTGCCAGATGGCATTCTTGCTAGCCTGAGTGCATTGACAACGATTACACTGTCACGTAACCAATTCACCAGTTATCCGACAGGGGGGCCAGCGCAATTCACTAATGTGTATAGCATAAATCTAGAGCACAATCGTATCGACAAAATACCCTATGGTATATTTTCACGAGCTAAGGGCCTAACAAAATTAAATATGAAGGAGAATATGCTAACTGCTTTACCACTAGACGTAGGCACCTGGATTAACATGGTCGAACTCAATTTGGCTACAAATGCACTGCAAAAATTACCAGATGATATAATGAACCTGCAAAACCTGGAAATACTTATTCTTTCCAACAACATGCTCAAAAAGATACCCAACACAATTGGAAATTTGCGCAAGCTTCGAATTTTGGATCTAGAAGAGAACCGCATCGAAGTTTTGCCGCATGAGATTGGTTTATTGCATGAACTGCAGCGGCTTATATTGCAAACTAATCAGATAACCATGCTGCCACGTAGCATTGGGCACTTGAGCAATCTTACACACCTATCTGTTAGCGAAAACAATTTACAATTTCTGCCAGAAGAAATTGGTTCACTGGAAAGCCTGGAGAACCTTTATATAAATCAAAATCCAGGCTTGGAAAAGTTACCATTTGAGCTGGCATTATGTCAAAATCTAAAGTATTTAAATATTGACAAATGCCCACTCGGCACAATTCCACCAGAGATTCAAGCTGGAGGACCCTCTTTGGTCTTGCAGTGGCTTAAAATGCATTCACCTTACCGGCAAATGTGAGATGTTGACGGCGTCTGGCGAACCGTCTATGTGGGCAGTGACTGTTATTATCAGTACGAGCTACAGACGGTGCAGCAGACGCATCACAAACAAACAGATAGAGGGGCCAGCGAGCGGCGCTAACGCTGCAAGTTTAGCCTTGTTTTCTCCCTGTTTCCTACTCTGCCAGTAAAACTAATATCTTTCCCAATGGGTTTGGAGTGTATTGTCAGGCCGATAATAGCTTTAAAATATACCAATGTCCCGAGTTTTGTAATACTGCCCCGATTTATTTCACCCTATTTTTACATTTATTTGTTAAATATTTCACTTTCAAATGTATTGTCGAGTAGGTTTTTGATCGATATTTGTACATTAAGCTAGTCATAAACAATTAAATAAAAGCTTTCGATGGTGTAGTATGAACCTAATCTCTAAATCTATTGCCGTTATACCCAGCTAAAGCAAATGCTAATCATAAAACACGAAAAACAAACGCCAAGGAATTGTTTGAAAAAAATGTATAACTATGACATAGTTAAAACCTACTATTATATAAGTATATATATATATTAATATATATATATGTTAAAGTAATTGTATTAAAATTGAAAGATCATTGTTTGAGTGGTTTAAGCAAGTAATATGCATTAAATTGAGGTGTACATATATAGAAACGATATACTTCATCGATAATAAAACTACATAACATAATATGTATTTAAATACATTACAAATTTATTTGCTTTTAGCGAAATACGAGTCAACAAACCAATAGTATATACTGAAAGTAAACTATTGTTCACTCACATGCATTGTATGTAAGCTTAATACTTGGTGTTATCTAGTCGAAAAAAAAATTGTAAATTTATCAGTGGTTTGTGTGCGTTAAGGTGTCACTTGAACTTAATTTTCCGCATTCATTAGCATTAATTTACACAAATTCTTCCCTTCGAAAATTTTCGTGATTTAAAAAGTTTTACCATTGACTGTTTTACTAAAACATAACTGAGAGTTATATTCAAGAAGCTCAAAATAAATTATATTTTAAGAAGGTTTATTTTTTAATAATAAAAATGGGCTGAGTTTTCCAAGATAAATGGACTTTAAACTTTTAATAAAAATATATAAATTTAAATCAACGAATGCAAAACTATGAGTGTATAGATACATACATAAATATAAATTACTTATTCATATACGTCATGCACATTACAAAACATTAATGAAAAAAATCAAGTTATATATGTTCATGCCGATATGTGTATAGTTCGCTTATTCGATGGTAGACTGTATGTATGACCTATTACTTAGTGGTGCACTAAACCAATAACCTAAAAGACATACCCATGGACAACTCACAAAAATACAAAAGAATTATACCAATGTCCACAATCAAAAAACATTCAGATGCATTCGTTAATACATATGTTTGCTATTTTCATTAATAATCAGTTCAAAAACCGACTATTAAGTATCCAAAGTCCGAAAATCTTTGTTCACTTTTGATTTTTGATGAATGATCATCAGATGCATGAACGCTTAGTCATCTGAGCTGAACTTAAATACTTTACTCTAATCATTAAAATATTGAGCGAAAAGTAGACATATCTAATAAAAAGAACTCCGGTGTCTCAACTATAATTTACTTATTATAACATTCCAGTGTGGTCGACATACATACATACATATGTGCATATAAACAATTATACATAGCTGTAGATGTATACAAATAATAAGCTATGTAAATATGAAAGCTCATAAAAAAGGAAAATAAACAGAATGTTAAATGTGAGTAAAACAGAGACATTCAATTTAATTAAATTGCAATCACAATTAACAAATATATGTATATGTTAAATTAAAGAAAGAAATCGAAAAACTTTAATGTAAAGTTTTCAGAAACTCACCATAATATTGAAATAAACGAAATGTTAATTTTCATTGTTAAATCACAGTTGATAACATAGAGCTTAAAAGCTCTTTTGCAATAGCATGCATCTGTATAAGTAGTAGAGAGATAACAAAAATGTATTGTCTGTTGTTGCGATAACACGGTGCAAGGGCCATTTAACAAAAGCGTACGGTTAACGTGTTAATTTGTCTATAGCTCTTTATTCTTCAAAAACGCAATATATATGCTTATATATATTTTTGCATTCCGAAAAGTATTTAAAGGCTATCGAGGTGTTAATTACTCCAGTGTGCATTACAGGCATTAACGTTGCATTGTAGTTTTCCAGTTACAAATTAAAGGAAAGAATGCTGCTGCCCTCAGTGATCACCATATTGTTAGTGTCATATACGCAAGCTTACTCGGCACTTCAGGATGCTCAGGTTATAGCCGAGTTTAAACGAGAATCGGAATTGAACCATACCAAGATAGTCCGTGAATTGGTTCATCGTGCAAATTGGGCATCAGTGGGCACAATTTCTACAAATGGCTACGTGAAAGACTATCCCATGGTTAATATTATCTCGATTGATGACAATAACGAACAAAAGGTCTCTACAGGAGTTATTCGCTTTTTGCTAACCGATTTGGATTTTACGGGCAACGATTGGCAAAGCAATAACAAAGTGACTTTCATGTTTACTGATGAACAAACCTTAAATTGCAAAAGCTATAATAAGGATCCTATGGAGCCGACTTGTGCGCGTGCTATGCTTAGTGGACAAGTAACAAAGGTGTGTTACGAAACTCTTACTGTTTATATTACATACCTACATAATATGCTAAATTTTACAGATGGACAAAGATTCACCGAAGTACAATTCTTCACTAAGAGTGTTTATTGATCGTCACCCGGCAGCTGAAAAGTGGATAACCAGTATAGTATCCGATATACTTAACATTTGAAAAATAATCAATATCCCAATAACTAATTTTTCAGGACATCAATTTTACCTTTGTGAACTGGATATTCAAAATATATTTGTGCTGGACTTTTATGGTGGACCACATCAGGTCAATGTCTCTGATTACTATGCCATCAATATTTAAGCAAAGGAAGAATTATGTTAAATAATAAGTACATATTTCGACTGCTGTATTTTAATGAACAAACTTATTTCTCTAACTTCTATGCCATTGATATTTGAGCAATACAAGAAAAGTTTTTAAATAAATAAGAAAATATATCAAAATTGTTCCACAGTGACAAGATAATTGAAAATTTATTTAAGTGTATAATTTATTTGTTAACGCTTAGTTATACTCAGCGGTTTTTATATTTTTGGATTTTAATTACGATTGTGCACCTGGCATCACACACAAAGTGGCATCTATTTTTTGCAGATGGGGCAGAATGTCACGCAATTTGGAGCGATAGCGGACATCTGTAGCTACTGGATTGTGTTCTAGGTATATTGTTTGTAGTGATTTGTTTATCTTCAACACTTCCAGATTTTTCCAGTTATCGATACCATTATCATTCAACCATATTTCCTCCAGCTGCTCTAGTGCTTCCAAATTGCTTATTGTCTTCAATCTATTCTTGGCAAGATCGAGTGTGTCCAAGTTTTTATTGCCGGACAAATTCTCAATGATTTCAATACCATTTTCTGATATATACAATTCTTTCAAGTTAGTAAGCTTCTCCAAATTTTCAATCTTGATAATACGATTTGCTTGAAGACTCAATATTTCAAGGTTTATTAAAGTATCGAGATTTTCAATTTTCGCTATTTTGTTCTTGCCTAGAAATAGCTGACGCAAATTCACCAAACTTTCGATATTTTCAATCTTCTTCAACTTGTTGTCTCCAAGTTCTAACATCGTAAGATTGGTTAGTATGCCAATGTTTTCAATGAAGTTGATTTTGTTTGCCACAAAATATAATTTTTGCAGTTTGAGTAGTTTGTCCAAGTTCTCGATTTTGGTCAGTCTGTTGAAGCTGAGGTCCAGAATCTCCAGATTCTCCAGTTCATCAAGATTCTCAATTTTTGTAATTTGATTATCGTAAAGCTCCAGCTCTACAAGGTTCTTCAGCATTTCCAAGTTCTCAATTTTCTTTATAAGATTCCAACGCAAATATAATCGCTCAATATTAATTAGAGGCTCAAAATTCTCCAGTTTGTCTATGCGTCGATGATTCAAATCAAGTTCATAGCATTCAGGATCGATCATCACAATTTCTTCAATTGATGCCACCATCTCGCCAGGAATTATCTGCATACCAGCTGTTGATTTGGTGTCCCGATTTTTGGCCATTGCATTATCACCGTCAGCCATATTCATAAAAACGCTTTTACTATGTAAGATTTACAAATTTACAATGTTTTAAATGCCGCCTGGCCTGCTTGTAGATTTTCCTGATGATTTTTTTTTTACACAAAAGTGTTTGCAGTGTTGTAAAGTTGTGAAACACACGATGCCTCAGTGTTGTAACAACACTGTTGTTTCATTAACGCGATTAGTACGCTGCTAATTTGTATATCGCTATTGTATTCGTGAATCAATTATTTTTTATGATGTTTGTCTTAGAAACTTTATATTTCATATTTATAAAACAAAAAATATTTTATTTATTCTAGTTTTCATCTTTAATGCAGTTGAAAGATTCGGTAATATTAAAATTACGCGATATTTCTGGTCAACGTACTACTGCACAGAATATTTTACACTACTCCAACACTGAGTGCGACATTTATAGTGGTTTAAACAATTTTGACATTGTAAATATGAATTAAACTGACAAATGGAGTATTCCATGTGATTTATATTAGTTGATTTGTTGAAAAATATGTAATTACATTTATAAGCAAAGCACGATGTCGACTGGATTAAAGTGCCGCAATTGCAATTCCAATGAAATCGAAGAAGACAATGCGCGTGGTGACCGCGGTATGTTTATTTAATGTAATATGCAATATAAATTAATACTTATGATCATTTTAATGTCTCGCCGTATAGTGTGCATGAATTGCGGATCTGTACTTGAGGATTCACTCATTGTATCAGAGGTGCAATTTGAAGAGGTGGGTCACGGTGCCGCCGCCATTGGACAGTTTGTTTCTGCAGAGTCTTCGGGCGGTGCTACCAACTATGGCTATGGAAAATTTCAAGTGGGTTCCGGCACAGAATCGCGAGAAGTCACGATCAAGAAAGCAAAGAAGGACATCACACTGCTTTGCCAGCAGCTCCAGCTAACGCAGCACTATGCAGATACTGCACTTAATTTCTTCAAGATGGCCCTTAGTCGTCACTTAACCCGTGGTCGAAAGAGCACTCACATCTATGCAGCTTGCGTCTACATGACATGTCGCACTGAGGGCACTTCACGTAAGCTAGATTCGATTGGCTTGACTTCAAATCATTAATTCCTTATAACTAATCCGAAGTGTTTCTATTTTGCAGATCTACTCATCGATATCAGCGATGTGCAACAAATTTGCTCGTACGAACTTGGACGCACCTATCTGAAGTTGTCGCATGCCTTGTGTATTAACATACCATCCGTAGGTGAGTTGATGGTTCTATTAAATTGATTATAGCATAGTGGCAAGTGTATTGAAGTTGATCATTATAATATTTTACAATCCTGACATCATACAAATTTAGTGAACCAAGCTCTCACATGAATATTAACCCAGCCAGTTTATGTAGGTCTTTTGGTTTTATTATTTGCATTATGTATATTTCATAGAAAGAATCGAATGCGATTTATTTGTTAATAGTCGTGGTACAGAATTAAAATAATTTCTTATATTATCTATTTGTAAGAATTTCATAATGTTCTTTTAATGTGGAAATCAGCATCACCCAAAAAATTAGTTTTATTATTGGGTACCAACTGAAAATAGTGTTAAATGATTTCCATTCAGATAGAAAACGGAGTCGAACATCAATTGCATGTTTTACGTTGAAACAACTTTCTATCAGAGCTCGCAAATAACTGTCGACTATTTCTCGTTGTCTGCAAATAAGTAACTTTTCCTGACTCTTTACAAATCACTCAGAAACCGATTTATGGGTTCTTGTAAGAGCTTGCACGCGCTCAGAGCGAATCAGTTTTTTTCTATTACGTTTTGTTCTGGTTGTTCCAAGACCGTTTTGTCGTGTTCATTGAAGCAAAAAGTCTTTTGCGTATGTGTTGGTATACACTCACATACATAGGCAAGGAATTCAAGTCTCTTGCTCAGAGCGGGAGAGTAAGAACTTTCTCGGTTGTTCTCGCAGCGAGAGCGCAGGAAGAAAAACGGTCAACAGTTATTTTGCGAGCTTTGCTTTCTATTCATTTATGCTTTAATGTTTGTTTATATGTAGGTATATGTATATTTATCATGGCTTTCAAATTCGTATGCATATTTCAACATCTTAGATTCTCATTAAATTAGTGGAACATTTTTTTTCGATCTTCCGATCATGAGAGAAATAAGAATTCTTTGTGACGCTTTTGGCATAAATTTCTTTTACTTGATTTGTTATTCTTATATTGATTGATTGCCCGGTGAATAATTAATTACTTCTACGATTTTTTAAGTTTAAGCTTGACCCTACCAAATGCAATATAAATAGCATTGCTCTACGCTTATAAGTAGTTGTTAATCATCTTTGGAATTACCTTTTAAATTTAAAACTGTAATTCACCAAGAGATGTGTGTGCATTTAGATCTACATATGTACTTCAAACACAGTAGCAGTTTATTTCAATAGATAGGTGTGGTGTTGCACCTACATGTCGCTCGCTTGCCTAATTAACAAAGAAAAGTAGTTTTCTTTTACTTATGACTGTCTTCAAGTAAATGATGGGAATAATAACTACATATATAATGTTAATTTCGCATTTCTAAACCTCCAATTTGTTTTGATGCATTGCACTGAAACCCCATGAGTTCCTATTATGTGTGTGTTGTAGCTGAATCTGCCTCTTATGATGTTGCAGATGGTGTTGTGTCTGCTGTCGATAGTAGCAGGCGCCTTGCCATTCAGCGCAGTATAGCTGCGCGCATCAAGTGTTGCTTCCATCACTGTTGCTTGTTGGGGCGTTGTTCATTAATAGCATTTCATCTGAGCCATTATTGGTATTGCTGCTACTCCCAATATCAGAAGAGACACCACTACCATTAGCAATAGCCTGTGTGGATCCTGCAATGGCAGCGCTTACTGAGTTGGTGGGCGAATTGAGTGCAGTAACAACGGTAGTGGGTCCATAGAATATTAATTCAGGTATTTGTCCACCCTGCACTCCAGTGCCATTGGTACTCTCTGAAGAGCATTGAAATTGGAATGTAACGTTGCCCATGAGTACTTCTGACATGCCCTCCTGGCCAAAGAAGCTCAACTCATTTCCATCAAGTATAACTGAGGCCGTATAATAGCATTCCGGTTCAATTTGTATGGGGTTCTCAAAAAAATACATGAAAAGTGTTGCTTGAACCATCCGAAAAAAAACTTCGTATCATTCTCGGCTAGAGTGCGCCCTAGACGCTTTAGTTCTATCTTCACGTTATAGTTTGCAGCTCCAGTGGAAGAGCCATATAGACCAAAGCCTACGATGAAAATTCTAAATAAATGAAATTATATTCATGAGCATCTGGTTAACTTTAATGTTTTGATATTACGTACCTTCGATCTACTGAGAACTGTATGGAATCACAGCGTCCCCGATATCGCCACTGGTTTGAACGATAGGCGCATGACTGAAAACGGTGACAGACTTGAGTTTTAAGTCCTGCACGTATTCTCGTAGGAAAACTCAAGCTGGGCTTTTCTTTGGCTGTAAAGTGTAAGAACATATCAATTGTCTCTTGGGATGTGAGTATGCCAGTTTGAGCTACGCCATTCGCAAATTCTTCTAGACTCATGGTCGGTATGCGTATCAGATGAAGTGCGTGACCTAGCACTCGCCGTTTGTTTTGTGATGTTTCGTCGATACTCATTTTTTCACATGCATTTATAGCCCAATTGAGAGCGGCCTCGAACAAGTGTATCTCTTTGCAATTTAAAGTTTCACGCGATAAGATTGATTCAAATGTCTTCAGGTCAATGTCCACAAAGTCTTCGGATTTAACTGCCATCTCGGCCTGGGCATCGATTACTTCCCAACAACGCTGCATCAGTTCGGACTCCTCAAAAAGGCGCGATTGACTGAGAAGTAGACAGGCGTTTTTTGCCGTCAGCTTAACTTCGAGGTAGTTAACGCAAGCACGCGCCAAATGTGGAACAATATATTTTTTGGCAGCGTATAACGTGGCCAATATGTGCTCGGGCTCTAGTTTGATTTCGTCACAGTACAGATATCTGTTGCAAGTTATTAAAAATTGAGGTGAGCGGTTCATAATTGTGCCACAATAGATGGTCTTGGAACGTACCTTAAAAGTGTAAGAAAAGCCGTTGGTTCTACATCAGGCACTTTGATTTCTTCCTTGTTTTCCGCCAATCCGCCGTAAAACATGGCATAGAACACAGAGCTGCCAGTGGCAAGAATGTATTTGTGTGCAGGAATTGTTTGATTCGGATCGAAATCTAGAAAGATATACGACATACATTAACATCTTTAACAATTGCTCATTACTTAATAAGCCACACACCAAAATCACCGCCCACAATGAACCTCACATCCGACAACAGCTCATTGTTGAACATTGCTGCATTGCGCTCCAACACTGTCGCCTTGCTCGCTTGCCAGTTTGGATCGGCAGTGTCGATTGCATTCGAGGCGCCGACGGCGGCATAACTGGCGTTGCTGCCAGCCGCACACACGTAAGAGCCACTGCCACTGTTGGATGTTGACGTTGTTGCATTGGTCGTGCCACCTGCAACCGCGGCTATTGAGGCAATTGTTGCAATGTCAGTTGAACTGGAAGGTAGACAGAATGTGGTGGAGTTGCTATTGCCACTGTTGCCGCAAGTTAGAGTACTTGGCGATGCCAGTGGTGAGGATGGGGCACTAATGGGCTGCGTAATCTGTATGTTGTGATCAGTGGCACCGCCCACTGAACTTATCCCTGGGGAGGTGATTGCGGCTCCACGTTGTTGTGGCTGCTGCTGGTGATTGTGCGGGGGTGAGTGTAAGAGACCGTTGCCATTGTTAAGTGTTTCCACTGCAATTGACGAATTATTATAAATATTGTTAATTATAATCTTGTTACTTTCATTTATGAAATTTTGTGATATATCTTAACTAAGTATAACTTTAACAATACTGGTCTTATTTACTACTAAAATCACAAGTGTACATGAGTATGTATGTACATAGTAATGTGTGTGTTTAAATGAGAATAACACTTTTGGGGAAAATCGATATGTCTATAGAGACGCTTCAGCATTTCAGTGTCTCAGCATCAGAATATTCTAATAAATTTTCTTACCATTTATCCAACCACCGTTTAGCTGCGAGTGCGACATAGATTCTTGATTTCGTTTGCTACTACTTGATTTTAATGAGAATCGATTCAAGGCGTTATTATTATTGCTACTATTAGTACTAAGGTTATTGCTGCTGCTGGCCATGATTGTAGTTGCCGTGACTTTTGCGTATGTTACTTGATTATTTTCTTATTTATTTCTGATCGAAATGTTTAAACACAATAATATAATATGTAGACTTAGCTGTTGCACTTTTATTTCAGAGGTTCTTGCCAGACAAACATTTGTTTTTCAACCAGTCACAGTTGTGCCATTGTAAAATCTATGTCTGTGTATCGACGCATATTTATCGTCTTGACAGAATTTGCATTTTCCATTTGAGAAGCAGACCGATAAATTGGTGGTGGTTTGTCGATAGTTATTTGGTTATTTGCTTTTTTATTTCTGATCGAAATGATTCAATGCAATAAAATAATATGCCACAACTGCCACACAAACATCTGTTTTTCAACTATTCACAGTTGTGTAATTGTAAAATCGATGTGTCTCGACGTACATTTATCGTCTAGAGAGAATTTGTATTTTTCATTTAAAAAGCAGACCGATAAATTTGTGGTGGTATGTCGATTGTCAACTAACCATACACAAAAGCGATGTCGACAGCAGTGATTCGCTAGAGAGCTGCCGTGTGCTATAGCAGTCAGCTTGTAGGCGTGTGTCTTGAATTTAAATGAGATAATGAGCATTTCGACTGCATATCAGTTTCGCAAGCTTTTCAGAGCATTATTCATAGATTATATCACTGCGGCAGGTAATATGTATTTCCATCATGCCGATTGGAAACGAGAAAATTGCGTTCGCACATTTGTTAGGATAGCACAAATGTGCGAACGCAATTTTCAATTAAATATATATCAGTGTACGTGACACCCAAATTTTACCACAACCTTGTACAGCGTTATGTATTTTGCCTAACTTAATTAAAAATTCGATATTAGGTATTTGAGTTTAATATGTATATTGATTGTTAGGAAGTATGGCCATCAATATGAACTTGAAATTGATTTGGTCATCGCGCTGAAGGTTTGTTTATTTCTTTGCATTCACACATACGAAGCACCGAATTTGTACAAGTATATATAAGTATACATATATAGTATCATAAAACCAGTTTCGAAGCCGTTAGAGCCAAAATGAAAAATTTAACACGTATCTGAAGATCTTACTAGTGTGGCAAACAGTATTTATTTGGTGGTCTAACTTCCTAAGTCTTACATATATTTTATACTTACTATTGTAAGATCTAGGCAAGTGTTCTTCGGCAGGAGGCTGCTCCTCGTTTTCAGAGTCAGGAAGTTGGGACTCCGGTTCATAGTTGTGCGCATAAGCGCTGCCCCAATGACCGCTAAAGTCGTCCTCTTCGAGCGTAAGCAAGTGATCCAGCACCTTCACACCCCGCTCGAGGGGGCCGTGAATTTTGTTGATTAGCTCGGACAGACGCAGATTGAGGCCGTAATGGACACCGTCGAGACCTCTCGGCGTCGGTGTTGTAATTGCCCAATAAAAAAGGTGACGTCCAAGATGACTGCTCAGATGGTTCGCAAATGCCTCGATCATCTTCGTAGTTTTATTACAATCTTGTGTGGCATATTTACATTTACTAGCTTCCCTTTTATTTTCTAGTGCACTGCAACTAATTAAAAATAATGCGTTGTTGTATTACGTAATAACTCAATCTACAGAGTTAAACCCTGTATCTCTGGCTGACTATTGCCTTGTCTTGCCTGCCTTGCCAGTTTTTTTTAGTTGCTGGCCACTATGCACTTTCTCTACCAGGTTCACTTCCCAAATGGATTTCCACACGCATTTGGTCTTTTTGATTACCTACAGGAAGTCGACAAAATTTTCTCGGCCTAGCCTCTTTTAACATCATGCAATATGCTTTCGCTGTAACTTTTGCGTTTCTTATCGTGCAGAAAAATTGTTTTTTTGGGCTTCTGCGGGTATAAGATGCCTTCGGCTGTCTAGAGGAATTATGCAAGCAGGTAGTTTTAATAAAAAACAATTCGAAGTCAACTACAAATCCAAAGCCGTGGCTAGCGGTCCGTTTTCTTACAGATTATATATTGATATCAATAGATATATTTCCATTTTATTTATATTTTTCATTTTCGATTTGTATACGTTGTTTAAACTTTGTGTTTATGCACTTAAAATTTGCCGCTTGCATTAACATTTGGTGCCCTTTCTTAATTTATGTACTTTTTGACTGCTCTGACATTGTTTGCATTCCGCATTTCATTGCCTCTTTAATTGTAAGTGTCGGCTCACATCAGCCGTACGTAGACACATCAGCCGTACGTAGACACATCGCACATAACAAAATGACAGAGAACAGGCATGAAACGAGGAAAGACTCAAAACCACAGAGTGACCCCAAAATATAGCTTGGCTTAACACTTTCGATTTGTATTTCCTCATTATAAACGAAGAATAAAGTAAAAATTCACTTTTCTGGGGTTTAGGTGCTCTACTGTATTGTTTTTCTTCGTATTTCATGAATGCAACAGCAAAACATTTTTGCAAACGTGAATCAGTTTGCTGATTAGCAAATTCTACCAAACAGCAAACTTATATTATCGCGAGCAAGAAAAATATTTAATAACATAATTGGATGAGAAGCTGTCCATATTAAACTTATTTGTGACATATACATTTTTGCTGAATGAGCTTTTGTAATATCAATGGGAAATGTTTTTTTTTTTTATGCTCAAAACAATTATCATTATTATTAAGCTGGAGTGGATTCTCGATTGTCATTTGATCATTTGAGTGTCATTGTAGGTCAGTATAGGTAAAAACCTTTATATCTAGTTTCGAGGGCCCTAGGGAATTGTGCAATCTGTTGGTCTGTCATCTATCGGGCGGACGGTAGCTTGACTAAGACATGCGGCTTATACGGTTTGATTTGTAGATAATTTTACGAACATTAGTGGGCATTTTTTTTTTGTAACAATTTACTCGTTTGTATACCCAGTATTTATTAAACCTACAGAAAAAGGGTGCGATAATTATGGATAATACAATATACCATTTGGAGTTTCAAAACCATGCTATAACCGCTATTTACATGTTTCTCGATAAGTAAATCTTTATGCAATCCTTTCGCAAAATTGCCGTAAAAAAAGGAAATATATTAACGTATATTGTTTATGAAATGGTTATTGCATGGTAGCGCGGAGTCGGTATCTTCGGACTTTATACAGCTAAGCACTCTCACATGTTAATATTTCTTTACAAACGTTTCTATGCATTTTTTTTGTAAGTCATGATGCATTTAGTCTAATGACTTGCTGACTTTAATTTTTTGTTGCACAACTTTTTCACACTAAAAATTATTTTGCAATGAAACTAAAAATTCTCCTGCTATTTACTAGTGGCAGATTATTCTCCATGTTTTGTCTTTGTTTCATTTATTTATGATATATATATTGTGTTGGAGGAAAAACTTGTTTTGGGTTTCGATAATTTAGTTACTTAATTTCGTATTCACTTCGATCATCAAGCAGTTTGAGTTGTCATTTATTTTGTTGTTCCGAAAACGTATTTCTTATTATAATTTGTTCTTATTCCAACGTATAGAAGCGTTATTCGCACATAGAATATTAAGCAGACACGGGAGACAGAGAGAGAAAGAGGAAAAATTTGAATTCTTTTTTCCAACTATTTTGCACGCAATGGAGTATTTGTTTAATGGTATTGATTTTGAATTATGTAGTTTAAAGAAATATAAATTCATATATTTGCTTGACGCATACAGTTATATTGTTTCTGGTATTGTTATTAATATTCTTTTAAACAAAGCCGGTAACTTGTTAATTACTTTTGGATTGAGTATTTCACATGTACTTAGGTAGTCAATAGGAATTCACTTTATTTAATTAAGTATGTGTATAGTTAGTAAGTTTATAAGCGCCACTTGTATTAAATTTAATATTTTTGTGAATTAGTTAAATTTGAATCCAAAATTCTGGAATTTGCAATATTTCAACCATTTTCAATACTTCAGTTTTTATTTGTCTTATAATCAGCGGTTTTCAGCCTGACGTGATCTTTGTTTATAAATATTTTTAGCATATACATATATGTACATATATATATGCTTTCTTTAGCAACGGCAAACTGGGTGACCTTCATTTAAGACATGGCTAAAACACACATCTTAATTTTAAAAATGATTGTTGCCATAATATAAATATATATTATACTTTTTTTTGACAATATAGAAAAGTTACCGAGTGAAATTATGACTTCACTTTAACAAATTTATTATTGTACTTTGTTAAGTTTAATTTTGTCACGAACTTAAGCTTAATTGTGTAAAAATTAAAACGTAAACAAAACAGCGCGCACTTTGCAATTATTAATATTTGTACAGCAAATACAAAAGTACGAAAAAATAATAATTTTTTACATATACTTTTGCGCATGCGCGTCGATTACACTTGTGCTCACGAGTCAACGAACGAATTCGTAGTGCCACGACTTGACGACAACCACGAAACACTTACCTCTGGTCGAGACGATGCGACCGACTTTGCTTTGACTGTCTGTGAGCGACGACGATCTATTGCCTTGAGAGAATTGAGTTGTGTGGTGTCGCATGCGATTTTTGATTATTTTTTTTCACGTTCGAAATTTGTAGTAATTATTTATGGGGTGTGAAGAGAGGTTGTTTACTTTTTGAATTTATTTCCTTTTGGATACAACTGCATGGTCTACGATTTGAAGATATATTTTCACAATTAGTTCAAAATTATTTGAGAGCGGGACGAATAATTCCTTAAGTTATCTAAATATAATTCCAATGAAGGCATATATATATATATATATATATATATATAGGCTATATTGATATAATTAAACTACTGGATAATCGTTTGATGTAAGCCTACACAATACCATTTAACGTTTAATACCAGTCAAATTAAATAACACTTAAGCCAACGTAGGTCTGCGTCGTCACATTGCAAATGGTTGCCAAAATTGCCAGTATTTTACAAGTACAGAAAAGTGTTCATGAAGACAATGGGTGCGCTTTTTTTTTTTTTAAATGAGATGCGTAACAGATAATTGCTGTCATGACAAAGGCAAAAATAAAGTTTAAATAATAATAATTTTACTGGCTACCGCAGTTTCTGCAATAAGAGGCATTGGACGGATGGCACTGGGACATTAAGAAACCATTAGCAACAGCAGATATCGTGAACGCCACCCTAGAATCCCACTCCATAATAGTCTGTCAAATGGTGGGCAAACGCTTGGAGCAGTAACTGCAACAGCTGCTGAAGATGAGTGGTAACAGCACAAGAAGGGTCAATGCAGTCGCAGCGACAACAGCATCATTTTTCAAGTGGAACACTCAACGGCAGTTGCAGGACCATCGAATAAGGGGGGGCACGAGGGGCGAGAAGTGCCTGAGGAAAGGCATGGCTGCTTGGCTCAAATATGCGCATTCATTAGGGTTTAATAAATTTTTTTCAAGTACTGTTCGTGGACTTTGTGATAAGCTTTCGTCCACGGGATTGTTGTGGTTGTAATTGCTGTCGGCGTTTAACAGCTGCATCAGTGTGTCAAGCTGTTGTATACGTACACAAGTGTCAGCTGGCTAAGAGACAAAGGGTAATGTGTGATCGTTTTAGTTTAAGGGAATAAAACTAGTTGCCCTACTTAACGAACGCACTTCTGGTATCTCTCAACACATACTCAATTCGTTTAAAACAAATTACAAATTAACAGCTGATGATCATTTTTCAAATACATTGTACACTTTACTATATGGAACTCTTCAGACTTTTTTTTTCCAAAATATTTGTCTCGTCTCGCATGACACAGATCGTTGCAAGGCAAGGTTATTTATGACTTTTGAAGATTCATGACTTTTATTTGGTTTAAGCATTTTTGTGTTTTGCTTTTGACTGTTTTTGCACACTATCCTCATTTACGAGTACTAGTGCCCTTTGTTCCAACCTTATTTGTTTATTTCCTAAGAGCTTTCAATATTTATTGCACATTGCTGTTACACCTCCTGACTTTTATTTCAAATTACTCGCTGTGAATGATAATCTTAAAAGTTGTCGCATGCTATAAATGAACTCTCTTTTTAATGCTAGTCGAACAGTAGATCGTTATATGACTCTCCCATTCAGTGCTCACGGTCAGCGTATTGTAAAATTTGAATGAGTTAAATATACTTGCTCGTAAATACTTGAAACAGTCGGGTTAAAGCTTGTATTTCGGCAGAGGCAACTGCCGCATGACGCGACTATTGGTGTTTCTCAATTTTATTGGTAAGCGCCGTTTTGAAGGTCACTAAACAAGTTCTTCTACTGAAGCGCGTTATCATTTTGCGATGGCAATGAAGAGCAACAGCTTGTTGTTTAAAGTTGCTTTTGTATATTTAATCGACAAGTTCCTTATTGCATACATTTTTCTGCATTACAGATCCCTGTCTTTACATTATGCGCTTCGCAAATCGACTTCAACTGGGTGCCAAGACCCATGAAGTATCAATGACTGCGCTTCGCATTGTGCAGCGTATGAAAAAAGACTGCATGCATTCAGGACGTCGTCCAACAGGCCTTTGCGGAGCAGGTTTGTTACCATTGAAAATTATACACTCATTTGATATACAAAATTTGTTTCTTTGTAAACCGTAGCTCTACTTATTGCCGCCCGTATGCATGAGTTTAGTCGTACTTTAGCAGATGTCATTGGTGTGGTAAAGATACATGAGTCGACACTCCGCAAGCGTCTTTCCGAGTTTGCCGAAACACCCTCTGGCGGCTTGACTTTAGAGGAGTTTATGACCGTCGACTTGGAACGTGAACAGGACCCGCCCTCATTCAAAGCTGCACGCATTAAAGATCGCGAGCTTATACAAAATGTTAGTCAAACTAGCTAACAAATATGGCAATCACTAAAACTTCTAATTTTTATTATAGATGGGCATTCACGAGTTGACGGAGCTGCAAAAGCAAATCGATGCTCATTTGGAAAAAGATCTTGGTAAATATACTGGCAACATTATGCGCCAATTGACAAAAAGTAAAGGTAAAAAAGAAGAAAAAGATAACGTCACGGATAATGAACTCGAAATAGAGGATTCAATGCAATTCATAGAGCAATCGAATGCCAAGGTGATTAAAGAGTTTATTGCAAACAATACAGACGATACTAAGCCCCAGGTGGGCATGACAGCTGTTATCGAAGGATTGCGACCTGACATTGAGGCAATTTGTCGTGTCACGCAGCACGACCTCGAAGATCTGGAACGGGCCAAGCAGCCAATCGAAACTGAACTGTTCATTGATGATTTGAATGATGAAGAGCTTGATCAGTATGTACTGACAGAGCAGGAGGCGGTAACTAAGTCAGATATGTGGAAAAATTTGAACGCCGAGTATTTGCGAGAGCAACAAGAGAGGGAGGAACGCTTAGCAAAGGAACGTGAGGAAGGCAAGCCCGAAAAGAAAAAACGAAAACAACGGAAAAAAGTTATAGGGCCTTCCTCTAGTGCTGGCGAAGCAATTGAGAAAATGCTGCAGGAGAAGAAGATCTCAAGTAAAATTAATTACGACATACTAAAGACCCTTACAGAAGGTATGGTCACGTTATCTGAAGAGGCAGAGACTTCTTCTGAGCAGGCCAAGCCCAAAACAGAGAAGCTTGAGCGAGCATCTGTTATTTTAGAAGAAAGTCCCATTGCAGGCAATAGTCGCAGCAAATCAACATACGACATACCCCCCGGACCTAGTCGAAAACGTCCGAAGGTCGAAGCGGCTTTATCGGTCAGTCTTATTGAGCAAGAAATCGAGGAGAAACCCGCAGTAGCTGTGGATGCAGGTGACTAATACAATCATATGTCTAGTTAGAACACGTTAATTGATATTGTTTAACTTTTATAGATGACATTGACTATGATGTCGAGCCGGATGATGTGGATGCCGATGCCGAGCCCGAAACAGAGGCTACATTGCAGGACATGCTCAACAAGGGTGCTGCGGATGAAGACGATGATGAGTACGGTTACGGCTTCGAGGAGGAGGAATATTAGTTTTTACAATGTACTAGGAACAGATTTTTTATATTTGCATGCTCGTGTCACACATACAACACATTTACGCACAAATAATATTACAAAAAACAGCTTCTGGAGTAAATGATCTTAATTTTCTAATTGGGCATGGATGCTTTGCTAAACCGCATTTAAATTTCGGCGCTATTAAATGTTGAAAACCAGTTAATACGACGACGCAAACAATAATGAAGTACAACTCATAACATAATTAAATTAAGCTTTGAATTCTCCCATTTTTTTAATTCATTTTTCATACTATTCGCGGCACATGCTGGTCTGCTCGGCTTTGTTGCTCTTTGTGCGTTAGCTGCCATTAAATTATTGCTCCCTCTTGCCTTGCGGCATTAGCGCATCCATTTACATGTTTAAGTCGTGTTGCCATTGCCTTCAGGCTCAAGTGGAGCAGACCACTCGCTTCTCTGTTGTTAGTTTGGTTCTAATTGTTGGCGCTGTCGTGGCGCGCCTCTGAGTGCTGCAAATAAATATTTCACTCTTAATCATGTTTTGCCCTTACAGTGTGTTGTTTTTGCTTTTGTTCCTCCTGTTGCTACTACTGTTGTAAGTGTTGCACTTCAGGCGCCCAGTCAACTAGCCGACCAGAGACGGTGGTGCTCAAAGAAATTTTCTACGTTTCGTAGACATGAATGCTTTGCGCTCCAAGCTGACCTGATGAGTGTCCAAGGGTCCAACAAAGAGTTTTTAAGTCTTGAGAGCCCTTTCCTATGCAATTTTAAAGCAATTATTAGTTGATTGCAGAAATAATTTGTTTTTTACATTACTCGTATTTTTTGGAATTTGAAAAATTATTTTCTTGTATTGTTTTAAGAAGTTATAAGTGAAATCAGTTGTTACCTGCATGGTGTGTATTGCAAAACCAAAAAATTAATTAGAATATATCCATGAACAATTCCATAAAAATTAATTTTACGCGGTAATAGTCGACATGCACTGTGTAGTAAAAGAACTGCAATCAAAAAATTGTTAAATTCGTCTGTGTATTTTCACTCATTTGATTTGAGTTCAGAGCATTAATGTGCACTGGACATTGAATAGATAGTTACGCTGTTTAAGGACTAAGGCATATTTTTCTGCATTTAATGACCAGCGGATTATTTGCAT